>NW_027469385.1:0-170179 GCF_051020765.1 Lasioglossum baleicum | reverse complement strand
TATCCTGCGGGATGCATCCTCTCGCACGTGTTTTTACTCGACTAGCCTGCGGGATGCATCCTCTCGCACGTGTTTTTGCTCGACTAGCCATGCGCATCCCAAAAAACCTGCGCATGCGCATCCCACAAAACCTGCGCATGCGCATCCCACAAAACCTCGCACGTGTTTTTACTCGACTAGCCTGCGGGATGCATCCTCTCGCACGTGTTTTTACTCGACTAGCCTGCGGGATGCATCCTCTCGCACGTGTTTTTGCTCGACTAGCCATGCGCATCCCATAAAACCTGCGCATGCGCATCCCACAAAACCTGCGCATGCGCATCCCACAAAACCTCGCACGTGTTTTTACTCGACTAGCTTGCGGGATGCATCCTCTCGCACGTGTTTTTACTCGACTAGCCTGCGGGATGCATCCTCTCGCACGTGTTTTTGCTCGACTAGCCTGCGGGATGCATCCTCTCGCACGTGTTTTTACTCGACTACCCTGCGGGATGCATCCTCTCGCACGTGTTTTTGCTCGACTAGCTTGCGGGATGCATCCTCGCACGTGTTTTTGCTCGACTAGCCATGCGCATCCCAAAAAACCTGCGCATGCGCATCCCACAAAACCTGCGCATGCGCATCCCACAAAACCTGCGCATGCGCATCCCACAAAACCTCGCACGTGTTTTTACTCGACTAGCTTGCGGGATGCATCCTCTCGCACGTGTTTTTACTCGACTAGCCTGCGGGATGCATCCTCTCGCACGTGTTTTTGCTCGACTAGCCTGCGGGATGCATCCTCTCGCACGTGTTTTTACTCGACTACCCTGCGGGATGCATCCTCTCGCACGTGTTTTTGCTCGACTAGCCATGCGCATCCCAAAAAACCTGCGCATGCGCATCCCACAAAACCTGCGCATGCGCATCCACAAAACCTCGCACGTGTTTTTACTCGACTAGCCTGCGGGATGCATCCTCTCGCACGTGTTTTTACTCGACTTGCCTGCGGGATGCATCCTCTCGCACGTGTTTTTGCTCGACTAGCCTGCGGGATGCATCCTCTCGCACGTGTTTTTACTCGACTACCCTGCGGGATGCATCCTCTCGCACGTGTTTTTGCTCGACTAGCCTGCGGGATGCATCCTCTCGCACGTGTTTTTGCTCGACTAGGCATGCGCATCCCAAAAAACCTGCGCATGCGCATCCCACAAAACCTGCGCATGCGCATCCCACAAAACCTCGCACGTGTTTTTACTCGACTAGCCTGCGGGATGCATCCTCTCGCACGTGTTTTTACTCGACTTGCCTGCGGGATGCATCCTCTCGCACGTGTTTTTGCTCGACTAGCCATGCGCATCCCAAAAAACCTGCGCATGCGCATCCCACAAAACCTGCGCATGCGCATCCCACAAAACCTGCGCATGCGCATCCCACAAAACCTCGCACGTGTTTTTACTCGACTAGACTGCGGGATGCATCCTCTCGCACGTGTTTTTACTCGACTAGCCTGCGGGATGCATCCTCTCGCACGTGTTTTTGCTCGACTATCCTGCGGGATGCATCCTCTCGCACGTGTTTTTACTCGACTAGCCTGCGGGATGCATCCTCTCGCACGTGTTTTTGCTCGACTAGCCATGCGCATCCCAAAAAACCTGCGCATGCGCATCCCACAAAACCTGCGCATGCGCATCCCACAAAACCTCGCACGTGTTTTTACTCGACTAGCCTGCGGGATGCATCATCTCGCACGTGTTTTTACTCGACTAGCCTGCGGGATGCATCCTCTCGCACGTGTTTTTGCTCGACTAGCCATGCGCATCCCATAAAACCTGCGCATGCGCATCCCACAAAACCTGCGCATGCGCATCCCACAAAACCTCGCACGTGTTTTTACTCGACTAGCCTGCGGGATGCATCCTCTCGCACGTGTTTTTACTCGACTAGCCTGCGGGATGCATCCTCTCGCACGTTTTTACTCGACTAGCCTGCGGGATGCATCCTCTCGCACGTGTTTTTACTCGTCTAGCATGCAGGATGCATCCTCTCGCACGTGTTTTTACTCGACTAGCCTGCGGGATGCATCCTCTCGCACGTGTTTTTACTCGACTAGCCTGCGGGATGCATCCTCTCGCACGTGTTTTTGCTCGACTAGCCTGCGGGATGCATCCTCTCGCACGTGTTTTTACTCGACTACCCTGCGGGATGCATCCTCTCGCACGTGTTTTTGCTCGACTAGCCTGCGGGATGCATCCTCTCGCACGTGTTTTTGCTCGACTAGGCATGCGCATCCCAAAAAACCTGCGCATGCGCATCCCACAAAACCTGCGCATGCGCATCCCACAAAACCTCGCACGTGTTTTTACTCGACTAGCCTGCGGGATGCATCCTCTCGCACGTGTTTTTACTCGACTTGCCTGCGGGATGCATCCTCTCGCACGTGTTTTTGCTCGACTAGCCATGCGCATCCCAAAAAACCTGCGCATGCGCATCCCACAAAACCTGCGCATGCGCATCCCACAAAACCTGCGCATGCGCATCCCACAAAACCTCGCACGTGTTTTTACTCGACTAGCCTGCGGGATGCATCCTCTCGCACGTGTTTTTACTCGACTAGCCTGCGGGATGCATCCTCTCGCACGTGTTTTTGCTCGACTATCCTGCGGGATGCATCCTCTCGCACGTGTTTTTACTCGACTAGCCTGCGGGATGCATCCTCTCGCACGTGTTTTTGCTCGACTAGCCATGCGCATCCCAAAAAACCTGCGCATGCGCATCCCACAAAACCTGCGCATGCGCATCCCACAAAACCTCGCACGTGTTTTTACTCGACTAGCCTGCGGGATGCATCCTCTCGCACGTGTTTTTACTCGACTAGCCTGCGGGATGCATCCTCTCGCACGTGTTTTTGCTCGACTAGTCATGCGCATCCCATAAAACCTGCGCATGCGCATCCCACAAAACCTGCGCATGCGCATCCCACAAAACCTCGCACGTGTTTTTACTCGACTAGCCTGCGGGATGCATCCTCTCGCACGTGTTTTTACTCGACTAGCCTGCGGGATGCATCCTCTCGCACGTTTTTACTCGACTAGCCTGCGGGATGCATCCTCTCGCACGTGTTTTTACTCGTCTAGCCTGCAGGATGCATCCTCTCGCACGTGTTTTTACTCGACTAGCCTGCGGGATGATTCCTCTCGCACGTGTTTTTACTCGACTAGCCTGCGGGATGCATCCTCTCGCACGTGTTTTTGCTCGACTAGCCTGCGGGATGCATCCTCTCGCACGTGTTTTTACTCGACTACCCTAAGGGATGCATCCTCTCGCACGTGTTTTTGCTCGACTAGCCATGCGCATCCCAAAAAACCTGCGCATGCGCATCCCACAAAACCTGCGCATGCGCATCCCACAAAACCTCGCACGTGTTTTTACTCGACTGGCCTGCGGGATGCATCTTCTCGCACGTGTTTTTACTCGACTAGCCTGCGGGATCCATCCTCTCGCACGTGTTTTTACTCGACTAGCCTGCGGGATGCATCCTCTCGCACGTGTTTTTACTCGACTAGCCTGCGGGATGCATCCTCTCGCACGTGTTTTTGCTCGACTAGCCTGCGGGACGCATCCTCTCGCACGTGTTTTTACTCGACTAGCCTGCGGGATGCATCCTCTCGCACGTGTTTTTACTCGACTAGCCTGCGGGAAGCATCCTCTTGCACGTGTTTTTACTCGACTAGCCTGCGGGATGCATCCTCTCGCACGTGTTTTTACTCGACTACCCTGCGGGATGCATCCTCTCGCACGTGTTTTTGCTCGACTAGCCATGCGCATCCCAAAAAACCTGCGCATGCGCATCCCACAAAACCTGCGCATGCGCATCCCACAAAACCTCGCACGTGTTTTTACTCGACTAGCCTGCGGGATGCATCCTCTCGCACGTGTTTTTACTCGACTACCCTGCGGGATGCATCCTCGCACGTGTTTTTGCTCGACTAGCCATGCGCATCCCAAAAAACCTGCGCATGCGCATCCCACAAAACCTGCGCATGCGCATCCCACAAAACCTGCGCATGCGCATCCCACAAAACCTCGCACGTGTTTTTACTCGACTAGCCTGCGGGATGCATCCTCTCGCACGTGTTTTTACTCGACTAGCCTGCGGGATGCATCCTCTCGCACGTGTTTTTGCTCGACTAGCCTGCGGGATGCATCCTCTCGCACGTGTTTTTACTCGACTACCCTGCGGGATGCATCCTCTCGCACGTGTTTTTGCTCGACTAGCCATGCGCATCCCAAAAAACCTGCGCATGCGCATCCCACAAAACCTGCGCATGCGCATCCCACAAAACCTCGCACGTGTTTTTACTCGACTAGCCTGCGGGATGCATCCTCTCGCACGTGTTTTTACTCGACTTGCCTGCGGGATGCATCCTCTCGCACGTGTTTTTGCTCGACTAGCCTGCGGGATGCATCCTCTCGCACGTGTTTTTACTCGACTACCCTGCGGGATGCATCCTCTCGCACGTGTTTTTGCTCGACTAGCCATGCGCATCCCAAAAAACCTGCGCATGCGCATCCCACAATACCTGCGCATGCGCATCCCACAAAACCTCGCACGTGTTTTTACTCGTCTAGCCTGCAGGATGCATCCTCTCGCACGTGTTTTTACTCGACTAGCCTGCGGGATGCATCCTCTCGCACGTGTTTTTGCTCGACTAGCCATGCGCATCCCAAAAAACCTGCGCATGCGCATCCCACAAAACCTGCGCATGCGCATCCCACAAAACCTGCGCATGCGCATCCCACAAAACCTCGCACGTGTTTTTACTCGACTAGCCTGCGGGATGCATCCTCTCGCACGTGTTTTTACCCGACTAGCCTGCGGGATGCATCCTCTCGCACGTGTTTTTACTCGACTAGCCTGCGGGATGCATCCTCTCGCACGTGTTTTTACTCGACTAGCCTGCAGGATGCATCCTCTCGCACGTGTTTTTACTCGACTAGCCTGCGGGATGCATCCTCTCGCACGTGTTTTTGCTCGACCAGCCATGCGCATCCCAAAAAACCTGCGCATGCGCATCCCACAAAACCTGCGCATGCGCATCCCACAAAACCTCGCACGTGTTTATACTCGACTAGCCTGCGGGATGCATCCTCTCGCACGTGTTTTTACTCGACTTGCCTGCGGGATGCATCCTCTCGCACGTGTTTTTGCTCGACTAGCCTGCGGGATGCATCCTCTCGCACGTGTTTTTACTCGACTACCCTGCGGGATGCATCCTCTCGCACGTGTTTTTGCTCGACTAGCCATGCGCATCCCAAAAAACCTGCGCATGCGCATCCCACAAAACCTCGCACGTGTTTTTACTCGTCTAGCCTGCAGGATGCATCCTCTCGCACGTGTTTTTACTCGACTAGCCTGCGGGATGCATCCTCTCGCACGTGTTTTTGCTCGACTAGCCATGCGCATCCCAAAAAACATGTGCATGCGCCTCCCAAAAAACCTGCGCATGCGCATCCCACAAAACCTGCGCATGCGCATACCACAAAACCTGCGCATGCGCATCCCACAAAACCTCGCACGTGTTTTTACTCGACTGGCCTGCGGGATGCATCTTCTCGCACGTGTTTTTACTCGACTAGCCTGCGGGATCCATCCTCTCGCACGTGTTTTTACTCGACTAGCCTGCGGGATGCATCCTCTCGCACGTGTTTTTACTCGACTAGCCTGCGGGATGCATCCTCTCGCACGTGTTTTTGCTCGACTAGCCTGCGGGACGCATCCTCTCGCACGTGTTTATACTCGACTAGCCTGCGGGATGCATCCTCTCGCACGTGTTTTTACTCGACTAGCCTGCGGGAAGCATCCTCTTGCACGTGTTTTTACTCGACTAGCCTGCGGGATGCATCCTCTCGCACGTGTTTTTGCTCGACTAGCCTGCGGGATGCATCCTCTCGCACGTGTTTTTGCTCGACTAGGCATGCGCATCCCAAAAAACCTGCGCATGCGCATCCCACAAAACCTGCGCATGCGCATCCCACAAAACCTCGCACGTGTTTTTACTCGACTAGCCTGCGGGATGCATCCTCTCGCACGTGTTTTTACTCGACTTGCCTGCGGGATGCATCCTCTCGCACGTGTTTTTGCTCGACTAGCCATGCGCATCCCAAAAAACCTGCGCATGCGCATCCCACAAAACCTGCGCATGCGCATCCCACAAAACCTGCGCATGCGCATCCCACAAAACCTCGCACGTGTTTTTACTCGACTAGCCTGCGGGATGCATCCTCTCGCACGTGTTTTTACTCGACTAGCCTGCGGGATGCATCCTCTCGCACGTGTTTTTGCTCGACTATCCTGCGGGATGCATCCTCTCGCACGTGTTTTTACTCGACTAGCCTGCGGGATGCATCCTCTCGCACGTGTTTTTGCTCGACTAGCCATGCGCATCCCAAAAAACCTGCGCATGCGCATCCCACAAAACCTGCGCATGCGCATCCCACAAAACCTCGCACGTGTTTTTACTCGACTAGCCTGCGGGATGCATCCTCTCGCACGTGTTTTTACTCGACTAGCCTGCGGGATGCATCCTCTCGCACGTGTTTTTGCTCGACTAGCCATGCGCATCCCATAAAACCTGCGCATGCGCATCCCACAAAACCTGCGCATGCGCATCCCACAAAACCTCGCACGTGTTTTTACTCGACTAGCCTGCGGGATGCATCCTCTCGCACGTGTTTTTACTCGACTAGCCTGCGGGATGCATCCTCTCGCACGTTTTTACTCGACTAGCCTGCGGGATGCATCCTCTCGCACGTGTTTTTACTCGTCTAGCCTGCAGGATGCATCCTCTCGCACGTGTTTTTACTCGACTAGCCTGCGGGATGATTCCTCTCGCACGTGTTTTTACTCGACTAGCCTGCGGGATGCATCCTCTCGCACGTGTTTTTGCTCGACTAGCCTGCGGGATGCATCCTCTCGCACGTGTTTTTACTCGACTGGCCTGCGGGATGCATCTTCTCGCACGTGTTTTTACTCGACTAGCCTGCGGGATCCATCCTCTCGCACGAGTTTTTACTCGACTAGCCTGCGGGATGCATCCTCTCGCACGTGTTTTTACTCGACTAGCCTGCGGGATGCATCCTCTCGCACGTGTTTTTGCTCGACTAGCCTGCGGGACGCATCCTCTCGCACGTGTTTTTACTCGACTAGCCTGCGGGATGCATCCTCTCGCACGTGTTTTTACTCGACTAGCCTGCGGGAAGCATCCTCTTGCACGTGTTTTTACTCGACTAGCCTGCGGGATGCATCCTCTCGCACGTGTTTTTGCTCGACTAGCCTGCGGGATGCATCCTCTCGCACGTGTTTTTGCTCGACTAGGCATGCGCATCCCAAAAAACCTGCGCATGCGCATCCCACAAAACCTGCGCATGCGCATCCCACAAAACATCGCACGTGTTTTTACCCGACTAGCCTGCGGGATGCATCCTCTCGCACGTGTTTTTACTCGACTAGCCTGCGGGATGCATCCTTTCGCACGTGTTTTTACTCGACTAGCCTGCAGGATGCATCCTCTCGCACGTGTTTTTACTCGACTAGCATGCGGGATGCATCCTCTCGCACGTGTTTTTACTCGACTAGCCTGCGGGATGCATCCTCTTGCACGTGTTATTACTCGACTAGCCTGCGGGATGCATCCTCTCGCACGTGTTTTTACTCGACTACCCTGCGGGATGCATCCTCTCGCACGCGTTTTTACTCGACTAGCCTGCGGGATGCATCCTCTCGCACGTGTTTTTACTCGACTACCCTGCGGGATGCATCCTCTCGCACGTGTTTTTGCTCGACTAGCCATGCGCATCCCAAAAAACCTGCGCATGCGCATCCCACAAAACCTGCGCATGCGCATCCCACAAAACCTCGCACGTGTTTTTACTCGACTAGCCTGCGGGATGCATCCTCTCGCACGTGTTTTTACTCGACTACCCTGCGGGATGCATCCTCGCACGTGTTTTTGCTCGACTAGCCATGCGCATCCCAAAAAACCTGCGCATGCGCATCCCACAAAACCTGCGCATGCGCATCCCACAAAACCTGCGCATGCGCATCCCACAAAACCTCGCACGTGTTTTTACTCGACTAGCCTGCGGGATGCATCCTCTCGCACGTGTTTTTACTCGACTAGCCTGCGGGATGCATCCTCTCGCACGTGTTTTTGCTCGACTAGCCTGCGGGATGCATCCTCTCGCACGTGTTTTTACTCGACTACCCTGCGGGATGCATCCTCTCGCACGTGTTTTTGCTCGACTAGCCATGCGCATCCCAAAAAACCTGCGCATGCGCATCCCACAAAACCTGCGCATGCGCATCCCACAAAACCTCGCACGTGTTTTTACTCGACTAGCCTGCGGGATGCATCCGCTCGCACGTGTTTTTACTCGACTTGCCTGCGGGATGCATCCTCTCGCACGTGTTTTTGCTCGACTAGCCTGCGGGATGCATCCTCTCGCACGTGTTTTTACTCGACTAGCCTGCAGGATACATCCTCTCGCACGTGTTTTTACTCGACTAGCCTGCGGGATGCATCCTCCCGCACGTGTTTTTGCTCGACCAGCCATGCGCATCCCAAAAAACCTGCGCATGCGCATCCCACAAAACCTGCGCATGCGCATCCCACAAAACCTCGCACGTGTTTTTACTCGACTAGCCTGCGGGATGCATCCTCTCGCACGTGTTTTTACTCGACTTGCCTGCGGGATGCATCCTCTCGCACGGGTTTTTGCTCGACTAGCCTGCGGGATGCATCCTCTCGCACGTGTTTTTACTCGACTACCCTGCGGGATGCATCCTCTCGCACGTGTTTTTGCTCGACTAGCCATGCGCATCCCAAAAAACCTGCGCATGCGCATCCCACAAAACCTCGCACGTGTTTTTACTCGTCTAGCCTGCAGGATGCATCCTCTCGCACGTGTTTTTACTCGACTAGCCTGCGGGATGCATCCTCTCGCACGTGTTTTTGCTCGACTAGCCATGCGCATCCCAAAAAACATGCGCATGCGCATCCCAAAAAACCTGCGCATGCGCATCCCACAAAACCTGCGCATGCGCATACCACAAAACCTGCGCATGCGCATCCCACAAAACCTCGCACGTGTTTTTACTCGACTGGCCTGCGGGATGCATCTTCTCGCACGTGTTACTACTCGACTAGCCTGCGGGATCCATCCTCTCGCACGTGTTTTTACTCGACTAGCCTGCGGGATGCATCCTCTCGCACGTGTTTTTACTCGACTAGCCTGCGGGATGCATCCTCTCGCACGTGTTTTTGCTCGACTAGCCTGCGGGACGCATCCTCTCGCACGTGTTTTTACTCGACTAGCCTGCGGGATGCATCCTCTCGCACGTGTTTTTACTCGACTAGCCTGCGGGAAGCATCCTCTTGCACGTGTTTTTACTCGACTAGCCTGCGGGATGCATCCTCTCGCACGTGTTTTTGCTCGACTAGCCTGCGGGATGCATCCTCTCGCACGTGTTTTTGCTCGACTAGGCATGCGCATCCCAAAAAACCTGCGCATGCGCATCCCACAAAACCTGCGCATGCGCATCCCACAAAACCTCGCACGTGTTTTTACTCGACTAGCCTGCGGGATGCATCCTCTCGCACGTGTTTTTACTCGACTTGCCTGCGGGATGCATCCTCTCGCACGTGTTTTTGCTCGACTAGCCATGCGCATCCCAAAAAACCTGCGCATGCGCATCCCACAAAACCTGCGCATGCGCATCCCACAAAACCTGCGCATGCGCATCCCACAAAACCTCGCACGTGTTTTTACTCGACTAGCCTGCGGGATGCATCCTCTCGCACGTGTTTTTACTCGACTAGCCTGCGGGATGCATCCTCTCGCACGTGTTTTTGCTCGACTATCCTGCGGGATGCATCCTCTCGCACGTGTTTTTACTCGACTAGCCTGCGGGATGCATCCTCTCGCACGTGTTTTTGCTCGACTAGCCATGCGCATCCCAAAAAACCTGCGCATGCGCATCCCACAAAACCTGCGCATGCGCATCCCACAAAACCTCGCACGTGTTTTTACTCGACTAGCCTGCGGGATGCATCCTCTCGCACGTGTTTTTACTCGACTAGCCTGCGGGATGCATCCTCTCGCACGTGTTTTTGCTCGACTAGCCATGCGCATCCCAAAAAACCTGCGCATGCGCATCCCACAAAACCTGCGCATGCGCATCCCACAAAACCTCGCACGTGTTTTTACTCGACTAGCCTGCGGGATGCATCCTCTCGCACGTGTTTTTACTCGACTAGCCTGCGGGATGCATCCTCTCGCACGTGTTTTTGCTCGACTAGCCTGCGGGATGCATCCTCTCGCACGTGTTTTTACTCGACTACCCTGCGGGATGCATCCTCTCGCACGTGTTTTTGCTCGACTAGCCATGCGCATCCCAAAAAACCTGCGCATGCGCATCCCACAAAACCTGCGCATGCGCATCCCACAAAACCTCGCACGTGTTTTTACTCGACTAGCCTGCGGGATGCATCCTCTCGCACGTGTTTTTACTCGACTTGCCTGCGGGATGCATCCTCTCGCACGTGTTTTTGCTCGACTAGCCTGCGGGATGCATCCTCTCGCACGTGTTTTTACTCGACTACCCTGCGGGATGCATCCTCTCGCACGTGTTTTTGCTCGACTAGCCATGCGCATCCCAAAAAACCTGCGCATGCGCATCCCACAAAACCTGCGCATGCGCATCCCACAAAACCTGCGCATGCGCATCCCACAAAACCTCGCACGTGTTTTTACTCGACTAGCCTGCGGGATGCATCCTCTCGCACGTGTTTTTACCCGACTAGCCTGCGGGATGCATCCTCTCGCACGTGTTTTTACTCGACTAGCCTGCGGGATGCATCCTCTCGCACGTGTTTTTACTCGACTAGCCTGCAGGATGCATCCTCTCGCACGTGTTTTTACTCGACTAGCCTGCGGGATGCATCCTCTCGCACGTGTTTTTGCTCGACCAGCCATGCGCATCCCAAAAAACCTGCGCATGCGCATCCCACAAAACCTGCGCATGCGCATCCCACAAAACCTCGCACGTATTTTTACTCGACTAGCCTGCGGGATGCATCCTCTCGCACGTGTTTTTACTCGACTTGCCTGCGGGATGCATCCTCTCGCACGTGTTTTTGCTCGACTAGCCTGCGGGATGCATCCTCTCGCACGTGTTTTTACTCGACTACCCTGCGGGATGCATCCTCTCGCACGTGTTTTTGCTCGACTAGCCATGCGCATCCCAAAAAACCTGCGCATGCGCATCCCACAAAACCTCGCACGTGTTTTTACTCGTCTAGCCTGCAGGATGCATCCTCTCGCACGTGTTTTTACTCGACTAGCCTGCGGGATGCATCCTCTCGCACGTGTTTTTGCTCGACTAGCCATGCGCATCCCAAAAAACATGCGCATGCGCATCCCAAAAAACCTGCGCATGCGCATCCCACAAAACCTGCGCATGCGCATACCACAAAACCTGCGCATGCGCATCCCACAAAACCTCGCACGTGTTTTTACTCGACTGGCCTGCGGGATGCATCTTCTCGCACGTGTTTTTACTCGACTAGCCTGCGGGATCCATCCTCTCGCACGTGTTTTTACTCGACTAGCCTGCGGGATGCATCCTCTCGCACGTGTTTTTACTCGACTAGCCTGCGGGATGCATCCTCTCGCACGTGTTTTTGCTCGACTAGCCTGCGGGACGCATCCTCTCGCACGTGTTTTTACTCGACTAGCCTGCGGGATGCATCCTCTCGCACGTGTTTTTACTCGACTAGCCTGCGGGAAGCATCCTCTTGCACGTGTTTTTACTCGACTAGCCTGCGGGATGCATCCTCTCGCACGTGTTTTTGCTCGACTAGCCTGCGGGATGCATCCTCTCGCACGTGTTTTTGCTCGACTAGGCATGCGCATCCCAAAAAACCTGCGCATGCGCATCCCACAAAACCTGCGCATGCGCATCCCACAAAACCTCGCACGTGTTTTTACTCGACTAGCCTGCGGGATGCATCCTCTCGCACGTGTTTTTACTCGACTTGCCTGCGGGATGCATCCTCTCGCACGTGTTTTTGCTCGACTAGCCATGCGCATCCCAAAAAACCTGCGCATGCGCATCCCACAAAACCTGCGCATGCGCATCCCACAAAACCTGCGCATGCGCATCCCACAAAACCTCGCACGTGTTTTTACTCGACTAGACTGCGGGATGCATCCTCTCGCACGTGTTTTTACTCGACTAGCCTGCGGGATGCATCCTCTCGCACGTGTTTTTGCTCGACTATCCTGCGGGATGCATCCTCTCGCACGTGTTTTTACTCGACTAGCCTGCGGGATGCATCCTCTCGCACGTGTTTTTGCTCGACTAGCCATGCGCATCCCAAAAAACCTGCGCATGCGCATCCCACAAAACCTGCGCATGCGCATCCCACAAAACCTCGCACGTGTTTTTACTCGACTAGCCTGCGGGATGCATCCTCTCGCACGTGTTTTTACTCGACTAGCCTGCGGGATGCATCCTCTCGCACGTGTTTTTGCTCGACTAGCCATGCGCATCCCATAAAACCTGCGCATGCGCATCCCACAAAACCTGCGCATGCGCATCCCACAAAACCTCGCACGTGTTTTTACTCGACTAGCCTGCGGGATGCATCCTCTCGCACGTGTTTTTACTCGACTAGCCTGCGGGATGCATCCTCTCGCACGTTTTTACTCGACTAGCCTGCGGGATGCATCCTCTCGCACGTGTTTTTACTCGTCTAGCATGCAGGATGCATCCTCTCGCACGTGTTTTTACTCGACTAGCCTGCGGGATGCATCCTCTCGCACGTGTTTTTACTCGACTAGCCTGCGGGATGCATCCTCTCGCACGTGTTTTTGCTCGACTAGCCTGCGGGATGCATCCTCTCGCACGTGTTTTTACTCGACTACCCTGCGGGATGCATCCTCTCGCACGTGTTTTTGCTCGACTAGCCATGCGCATCCCAAAAAACCTGCGCATGCGCATCCCACAAAACCTGCGCATGCGCATCCCACAAAACCTCGCACGTGTTTTTACTCGGCTAGCCTGCGGAATGCATCCTCTCGCACGTGTTTTTGCTCGACTAGCCTGCGGGACGCATCCTCTCGCACGTGTTTTTACTCGACTAGCATGCGGGATGCATCCTCTCGCACGTGTTTTTACTCGACTAGCCTGCGGGAAGCATCCTCTCGCACGTGTTTTTACTCGACTAGCCTGCGGGATGCATCCTCTCGCACGTGTTTTTACTCGACTAGCCTGCGGGAAGCATCCTCTTGCACGTGTTTTTACTCGACTACCCTGCGGGATGCATCCTCTCGCACGTGTTTTTGCTCGACTAGCCATGCGCATCCCAAAAAACCTGCGCATGCGCATCCCACAAAACCTGCGCATGCGCATCCCACAAAACCTCGCACGTGTTTTTACTCGACTACCCTGCGGGATGCATCCTCTCGCACGTGTTTTTGCTCGACTAGCCATGCGCATCCCAAAAAACCTGCGCATGCGCATCCCACAAAACCTGCGCATGCGCATCCCACAAAACCTCGCACGTGTTTTTACTCGGCTAGCCTGCGGAATGCATCCTCTCGCACGTGTTTTTGCTCGACTAGCCTGCGGGACGCATCCTCTCGCACGTGTTTTTACTCGACTAGCATGCGGGATGCATCCTCTCGCACGTGTTTTTACTCGACTAGCCTGCGGGAAGCATCCTCTCGCACGTGTTTTTACTCGACTAGCCTGCGGGATGCATCCTCTCGCACGTGTTTTTACTCGACTAGCCTGCGGGAAGCATCCTCTTGCACGTGTTTTTACTCGACTACCCTGCGGGATGCATCCTCTCGCACGTGTTTTTGCTCGACTAGCCATGCGCATCCCAAAAAACCTGCGCATGCGCATCCCACAAAACCTGCGCATGCGCATCCCACAAAACCTGCGCATGCGCATCCCACAAAACCTCGCACGTGTTTTTACTCGACTACCCTGCGGGATGCATCCTCTCGCACGTGTTTTTATTCGACTAGCCTGCGGGATGCATCCTCTCGCACGTGTTTTTGCTCGACTAGCCTGCGGGATGCATCCTCTCGCACGTGTTTTTACTCGACTACCCTGCGGGATGCTTCCTCTCGCACGTGTTTTTGCTCGACTAGCCATGCGCATCCCAAAAAACCTGCGCATGCTCATCCCACAAAACCTGCGCATGCGCATCCCACAAAACCTCGCACGTGTTTTTACTCGGCTAGCCTGCGGAATGCATCCTCTCGCACGTGTTTTTGCTCGACTAGCCTGCGGGACGCATCCTCTCGCACGTGTTTTTACTCGACTAGCATGCGGGATGCATCCTCTCGCACGTGTTTTTACTCGACTAGCCTGCGGGAAGCATCCTCTCGCACGTGTTTTTACTCGACTAGCCTGCGGGATGCATCCTCTCGCACGTGTTTTTACTCGACTAGCCTGCGGGAAGCATCCTCTTGCACGTGTTTTTACTCGACTACCCTGCGGGATGCATCCTCTCGCACGTGTTTTTGCTCGACTAGCCATGCGCATCCCAAAAAACCTGCGCATCCGCAAGCCACAAAACCTGCGCATGCGCATTCCACAAAACCTGCGCATGCGCATCCCACAAAACCTCGCACGTGTTTTTACTCGACTAGCCTGCGGGATGCATCCTCTCGCACGTGTTTTTACTCGACTAGCCTGCGGGATGCATCCTCTCGCACGTGTTTTTACTCGACTAGCCTGCGGGATGCATCCTCTCGCACGTGTTTTTGCTGGACTAGCCTGCGGGATGCATCCTCTCGCACGTGTTTTTGCTCGACTAGGCATGCGCATCCCAAAAAACCTGCGCATGAGCATCCCGCAAAACCTGCGCATGCGCATCCCACAAAACCTGGCACGTGTTTTTACTCGACTAGCCTGCGGGATGCATCCTCTCGCACGTGTTTTTACTCGACTAGCCTGCGGGATGCATCCTCTCGCACGTGTTTTTACTCGACTAGCCTGCGGGATGCATTCTCTCGCACGTGTTTTTACTCGACTAGCCTGCGGGATGCATCCTCTCGCACGTGTTTTTGCTCGACATACATGCGCATCCCACAAAACCTGCGCATGCGCATCCCACAAAACCTCGCACGTGTTTTTACTCGACTAGCCTGCGGGATGCATTCTCTCGCACGTGTTTTTGCTCGACCAGCCTGCGGGATGCATCCTCTCGCACGTGTTTTTGCTCGACTAGCCTGCGGGATGCATCCTCTCGCACGTGTTTGTGCTCGACTAGCCTGCGGGATGCATCCTCTCGCACGCGTTTTTACTCGACTACCCTGCGGGATGCATCCTCTCGCACGTGTTTTTGCTCGACTAGCCATGCGCATCCCAAAAAACCTGCGCATGCGCATCCCACAAAACCTCGCACGTGTTTTTACTCGACTAGCCTGCGGGATGCATCCTCTCGCACGTGTTTTTACTCGACTAGCCTGCGGGATGCATCCTCTCGCACGTGTTTTTGCTGGACTAGCCTGCGGGATGCATCCTCTCGCACGTGTTTTTGCTCGACTAGGCATGCGCATCCCAAAAAACCTGCGCATGAGCATCCCGCAAAACCTGCGCATGCGCATCCCACAAAACCTGGCACGTGTTTTTACTCGACTAGCCTGCGGGATGCATCCTCTCGCACGTGTTTTTACTCGACTAGCCTGCGGGATGCATCCTCTCGCACGTGTTTTTACTCGACTAGCCTGCGGGATGCATTCTCTCGCACGTGTTTTTACTCGACTAGCCTGCGGGATGCATCCTCTCGCACGTGTTTTTGCTCGACATACATGCGCATCCCACAAAACCTGCGCATGCGCATCCCACAAAACCTCGCACGTGTTTTTACTCGACTAGCCTGCGGGATGCATTCTCTCGCACGTGTTTTTGCTCGACCAGCCTGCGGGATGCATCCTCTCGCACGTGTTTTTGCTCGACTAGCCTGCGGGATGCATCTTCTCGCACGTGTTTGTGCTCGACTAGCCTGCGGGATGCATCCTCTCGCACGCGTTTTTACTCGACTACCCTGCGGGATGCATCCTCTCGCACGTGTTTTTGCTCGACTAGCCATGCGCATCCCAAAAAACCTGCGCATGCGCATCCCACAAAACCTGCGCATGCGCATCCCACAAAACCTCGCACGTGTTTTTACTCGACTAGCCTGCGGGATGCATCCTCTCGCACGTGTTTTTACTCGACTAGCCTGCGGGATGCATCCTCTCGCACGTGTTTTTACTCGACTAGCCTGCGGGATGCATTCTCTCGCACGTGTTTTTACTCGACTAGCCTGCGGGATGCATCCTCTCGCACGTGTTTTTGCTCGACTAGCCATGCGCATCCCACAAAACCTGCGCATGCGCATCCCACAAAACCTCGCACGTGTTTTTACTCGACTAGCCTGCGGGATGCATTCTCTCGCACGTGTTTTTGCTCGACCAGCCTGCGGGATGCATCCTCTCGCACGTGTTTTTGCTCGACTAGCCTGCGGGATGCATCCTCTCGCACGTGTTTGTGCTCGACTAGCCTGCGGGATGCATTCTCTCGCACGTGTTTTTACTCGACTAGCCTGCGGGATGCATCCTCTCGCACGTGTTTTTGCTGGACTAGCCTGCGGGATGCATCCTCTCGCACGTGTTTTTGCTCGACTAGCCATGCGCATCCCAAAAAACCTGCGCATGCGCATCCCACAAAACCTGCGCCTGCGCATCCCACAAAACCTCGCACGTGTTTTTACTCGACTAGCCTGCGGGATGCATCCTCTCGCACGTGTTTTTGCTCGACTAGCCATGCGCATACCACAAAACCTGCGCATGCGCATCCCACAAAACCTCGCACGTGTTTTTACTCGACTAGCCTGCGGGATGCATCCTCTCGCACGTGTTTTTGCTGGACTAGCCAGCGGGATGCATCCTCTCGCACGTGTTTTTGCTCGACTAGGCATGCGCATCCCAAAAAACCTGCGCATGAGCATCCCGCAAAACCTGCCCATGCGCATCCCACAAAACCTGGCACGTGTTTTTACTCGACTAGCCTGCGGGATGCATCCTCTCGCACGTGTTTTTACTCGACTAGCCTGCGGGATGCATTCTCTCGCACGTGTTTTTACTCGACTAGCCTGCGGGATGCATCCTCTCGCACGTGTTTTTGCTCGACTAGCC
Source organism: Lasioglossum baleicum (assembly GCF_051020765.1). Taxonomy (NCBI): domain Eukaryota; kingdom Metazoa; phylum Arthropoda; class Insecta; order Hymenoptera; family Halictidae; genus Lasioglossum; species Lasioglossum baleicum. Next base: position 152,938 of record NW_027469385.1, on the reverse strand, counting down.
ATGCGCATCCCACAAAACCTGCGCATGCGCATCCCACAAAACCTCGCACGTGTTTTTACTCGACTAGCCTGCGGGATGCATTCTCTCGCACGTGTTTTTGCTCGACCAGCCTGCGGGATGCATCCTCTCGCACGTGTTTTTGCTCGACTAGCCTGCGGGATGCATCCTCTCGCACGTGTTTTTGCTCGACTAGCCATGCGCATCCCAAAAAACCTGCGTATGCGCATCCCAAAAAACCTGCGCATGCGCATCCCAAAAAACCTGCGCATGCGCATCCCACAAATCCTGCGCATGCGCATCCCACAAAACCTCGCACGTGTTTTTACTCGACTAGCCTGCGGTATGCATCCTCTCGCACGTGTTTTTACTCGACTTGCCTGCGGGATGCATCCTCTCGCACGTGTTTTTGCTCGACTAGCCTGCGGGATGCATCCTCTCGCACGTGTTTTTACTCGACTACCCTGCGGGATGCATCCTCTCGCACGTGTTTTTGCTCGACTAGCCATGCGCATCCCAAAAAACCTGCGCATGCGCATCCCACAAAACCTGCGCATGCGCATCCCACAAAACCTCGCACGTGTTTTTACTCGTCTAGCCTGCAGGATGCATCCTCTCGCACGTGTTTTTACTCGACTAGCCTGCGGGATGCATCCTCTCGCACGTGTTTTTGCTCGACTAGCCATGCGCATCCCAAAAAACCTGCGCATGCGCATCCCAAAAAACCTGCGCATGCGCATCCCACAAAACCTGCGCATGCGCATCCCACAAAACCTGCGCATGCGCATCCCACAAAAGCTGCGCATGCGCATCCCACAAAACCTCGCACGTGTTTTTACTCGACTGGCCTGCGGGATGCATCTTCTCGCACGTGTTTTTACTCGACTAGCCTGCGGGATGCATCCTCTCGCACGTGTTTTTACTCGACTTGCCTGCGGGATGCATCCTCTCGCACGTGTTTTTGCTCGACTAGCCTGCGGGATGCATCCTCTCGCACGTGTTTTTACTCGACTACCCTGCGGGATGCATCCTCTCGCACGTGTTTTTGCTCGACTAGCCATGCGCATCCCAAAAAACCTGCGCATGCGCATCCCACAAAACCTGCGCATGCGCATCCCACAAAACCTCGCACGTGTTTTTACTCGTCTAGCCTGCAGGATGCATCCTCTCGCACGTGTTTTTACTCGACTAGCCTGCGGGATGCATCCTCTCGCACGTGTTTTTGCTCGACTAGCCATGCGCATCCCAAAAAACCTGCGCATGCGCATCCCACAAAACCTGCGCATGCGCATCCCACAAAACCTCGCACGTGTTTTTACTCGACTAGCCTGCGGGATGCATCCTCTCGCACGTGTTTTTACTCGACTAGCCTGCGGGATGCATCCTCTCGCACGTGTTTTTACTCGACTAGCCTGCGGGATGCATCCTCTCGCACGTGTTTTTGCTGGACTAGCCTGCGGGATGCATCCTCTCGCACGTGTTTTTGCTCGACTAGGCATGCGCATCCCAAAAAACCTGCGCATGAGCATCCCGCAAAACCTGCGCATGCGCATCCCACAAAACCTGGCACGTGTTTTTACTCGACTAGCCTGCGGGATGCATCCTCTCGCACGTGTTTTTACTCGACTAGCCTGCGGGATGCATCCTCTCGCACGTGTTTTTACTCGACTAGCCTGCGGGATGCATTCTCTCGCACGTGTTTTTACTCGACTAGCCTGCGGGATGCATCCTCTCGCACGTGTTTTTGCTCGACATACATGCGCATCCCACAAAACCTGCGCATGCGCATCCCACAAAACCTCGCACGTGTTTTTACTCGACTAGCCTGCGGGATGCATTCTCTCGCACGTGTTTTTGCTCGACCAGCCTGCGGGATGCATCCTCTCGCACGTGTTTTTGCTCGACTAGCCTGCGGGATGCATCCTCTCGCACGTGTTTGTGCTCGACTAGCCTGCGGGATGCATCCTCTCGCACGCGTTTTTACTCGACTACCCTGCGGGATGCATCCTCTCGCACGTGTTTTTGCTCGACTAGCCATGCGCATCCCAAAAAACCTGCGCATGCGCATCCCACAAAACCTGCGCATGCGCATCCCACAAAAACTGCGCATGCGCATCCCACAAAACCTCGCACGTGTTTTTACTCGACTAGCCTGCGGGATGCATCCTCTCGCACGTGTTTTTACTCGACTAGCCTGCGGGATGCATCCTCTCGCACGTGTTTTTGCTGGACTAGCCTGCGGGATGCATCCTCTCGCACGTGTTTTTGCTCGACTAGGCATGCGCATCCCAAAAAACCTGCGCATGAGCATCCCGCAAAACCTGCGCATGCGCATCCCACAAAACCTGGCACGTGTTTTTACTCGACTAGCCTGCGGGATGCATTCTCTCGCACGTGTTTTTACTCGACTAGCCTGCGGGATGCATCCTCTCGCACGTGTTTTTGCTCGACTAGCCATGCGCATCCCACAAAACCTGCGCATGCGCATCCCACAAAACCTCGCACGTGTTTTTACTCGACTAGCCTGCGGGATGCATTCTCTCGCACGTGTTTTTGCTCGACCAGCCTGCGGGATGCATCCTCTCGCACGTGTTTTTGCTCGACTAGCCTGCGGGATGCATCCTCTCGCACGTGTTTTTGCTCGACTAGCCATGCGCATCCCAAAAAACCTGCGTATGCGCATCCCAAAAAACCTGCGCATGCGCATCCCAAAAAACCTGCGCATGCGCATCCCACAAATCCTGCGCATGCGCATCCCACAAAACCTCGCACGTGTTTTTACTCGACTAGCCTGCGGTATGCATCCTCTCGCACGTGTTTTTACTCGACTTGCCTGCGGGATGCATCCTCTCGCACGTGTTTTTGCTCGACTAGCCTGCGGGATGCATCCTCTCGCACGTGTTTTTACTCGACTACCCTGCGGGATGCATCCTCTCGCACGTGTTTTTGCTCGACTAGCCATGCGCATCCCAAAAAACCTGCGCATGCGCATCCCACAAAACCTGCGCATGCGCATCCCACAAAACCTCGCACGTGTTTTTACTCGTCTAGCCTGCAGGATGCATCCTCTCGCACGTGTTTTTACTCGACTAGCCTGCGGGATGCATCCTCTCGCACGTGTTTTTGCTCGACTAGCCATGCGCATCCCAAAAAACCTGCGCATGCGCATCCCAAAAAACCTGCGCATGCGCATCCCACAAAACCTGCGCATGCGCATCCCACAAAACCTGCGCATGCGCATCCCACAAAAGCTGCGCATGCGCATCCCACAAAACCTCGCACGTGTTTTTACTCGACTGGCCTGCGGGATGCATCTTCTCGCACGTGTTTTTACTCGACTAGCCTGCGGGATGCATCCTCTCGCACGTGTTTTTACTCGACTTGCCTGCGGGATGCATCCTCTCGCACGTGTTTTTGCTCGACTAGCCTGCGGGATGCATCCTCTCGCACGTGTTTTTACTCGACTACCCTGCGGGATGCATCCTCTCGCACGTGTTTTTGCTCGACTAGCCATGCGCATCCCAAAAAACCTGCGCATGCGCATCCCACAAAACCTGCGCATGCGCATCCCACAAAACCTCGCACGTGTTTTTACTCGTCTAGCCTGCAGGATGCATCCTCTCGCACGTGTTTTTACTCGACTAGCCTGCGGGATGCATCCTCTCGCACGTGTTTTTGCTCGACTAGCCATGCGCATCCCAAAAAACCTGCGCATGCGCATCCCACAAAACCTGCGCATGCGCATCCCACAAAACCTCGCACGTGTTTTTACTCGACTAGCCTGCGGGATGCATCCTCTCGCACGTGTTTTTACTCGACTAGCCTGCGGGATGCATCCTCTCGCACGTGTTTTTACTCGACTAGCCTGCGGGATGCATTCTCTCGCACGTGTTTTTACTCGACTAGCCTGCGGGATGCATCCTCTCGCACGTGTTTTTGCTCGACATACATGCGCATCCCACAAAACCTGCGCATGCGCATCCCACAAAACCTCGCACGTGTTTTTACTCGACTAGCCTGCGGGATGCATTCTCTCGCACGTGTTTTTGCTCGACCAGCCTGCGGGATGCATCCTCTCGCACGTGTTTTTGCTCGACTAGCCTGCGGGATGCATCCTCTCGCACGTGTTTGTGCTCGACTAGCCTGCGGGATGCATCCTCTCGCACGCGTTTTTACTCGACTACCCTGCGGGATGCATCCTCTCGCACGTGTTTTTGCTCGACTAGCCATGCGCATCCCAAAAAACCTGCGCATGCGCATCCCACAAAACCTGCGCATGCGCATCCCACAAAAACTGCGCATGCGCATCCCACAAAACCTCGCACGTGTTTTTACTCGACTAGCCTGCGGGATGCATCCTCTCGCACGTGTTTTTACTCGACTAGCCTGCGGGATGCATCCTCTCGCACGTGTTTTTGCTGGACTAGCCTGCGGGATGCATCCTCTCGCACGTGTTTTTGCTCGACTAGGCATGCGCATCCCAAAAAACCTGCGCATGAGCATCCCGCAAAACCTGCGCATGCGCATCCCACAAAACCTGGCACGTGTTTTTACTCGACTAGCCTGCGGGATGCATCCTCTCGCACGTGTTTTTACTCGACTAGCCTGCGGGATGCATCCTCTCGCACGTGTTTTTGCTCGACTAGCCATGCGCATCCCAAAAAACCTGCGCATGCGCATCCCACAAAACCTGCGCATGCGCATCCCACAAAACCTCGCACGTGTTTTTACTCGACTAGCCTGCGGGATGCATCCTCTCGCACGTGTTTTTACTCGACTAGCCTGCGGGATGCATCCTCTCGCACGTGTTTTTACTCGACTAGCCTGCGGGATGCATTCTCTCGCACGTGTTTTTACTCGACTAGCCTGCGGGATGCATCCTCTCGCACGTGTTTTTGCTCGACATACATGCGCATCCCACAAAACCTGCGCATGCGCATCCCACAAAACCTCGCACGTGTTTTTACTCGACTAGCCTGCGGGATGCATTCTCTCGCACGTGTTTTTGCTCGACCAGCCTGCGGGATGCATCCTCTCGCACGTGTTTTTGCTCGACTAGCCTGCGGGATGCATCCTCTCGCACGTGTTTGTGCTCGACTAGCCTGCGGGATGCATCCTCTCGCACGCGTTTTTACTCGACTACCCTGCGGGATGCATCCTCTCGCACGTGTTTTTGCTCGACTAGCCATGCGCATCCCAAAAAACCTGCGCATGCGCATCCCACAAAACCTGCGCATGCGCATCCCACAAAAACTGCGCATGCGCATCCCACAAAACCTCGCACGTGTTTTTACTCGACTAGCCTGCGGGATGCATCCTCTCGCACGTGTTTTTACTCGACTAGCCTGCGGGATGCATCCTCTCGCACGTGTTTTTGCTGGACTAGCCTGCGGGATGCATCCTCTCGCACGTGTTTTTGCTCGACTAGGCATGCGCATCCCAAAAAACCTGCGCATGAGCATCCCGCAAAACCTGCGCATGCGCATCCCACAAAACCTGGCACGTGTTTTTACTCGACTAGCCTGCGGGATGCATCCTCTCGCACGTGTTTTTACTCGACTAGCCTGCGGGATGCATCCTCTCGCACGTGTTTTTACTCGACTAGCCTGCGGGATGCATTCTCTCGCACGTGTTTTTACTCGACTAGCCTGCGGGATGCATCCTCTCGCACGTGTTTTTGCTCGACATACATGCGCATCCCACAAAACCTGCGCATGCGCATCCCACAAAACCTCGCACGTGTTTTTACTCGACTAGCCTGCGGGATGCATTCTCTCGCACGTGTTTTTGCTCGACCAGCCTGCGGGATGCATCCTCTCGCACGTGTTTTTGCTCGACTAGCCTGCGGGATGCATCCTCTCGCACGTGTTTGTGCTCGACTAGCCTGCGGGATGCATCCTCTCGCACGCGTTTTTACTCGACTACCCTGCGGGATGCATCCTCTCGCACGTGTTTTTGCTCGACTAGCCATGCGCATCCCAAAAAACCTGCGCATGCGCATCCCACAAAACCTGCGCATGCGCATCCCACAAAACCTGCGCATGCGCATCCCACAAAACCTCGCACGTGTTTTTACTCGACTAGCCTGCGGGATGCATCCTCTCGCACGTGTTTTTACTCGACTAGCCTGCGGGATGCATCCTCTCGCACGTGTTTTTGCTGGACTAGCCAGCGGGATGCATCCTCTCGCACGTGTTTTTGCTCGACTAGGCATGCGCATCCCAAAAAACCTGCGCATGAGCATCCCGCAAAACCTGCCCATGCGCATCCCACAAAACCTGGCACGTGTTTTTACTCGACTAGCCTGCGGGATGCATCCTCTCGCACGTGTTTTTACTCGACTAGCCTGCGGGATGCATTCTCTCGCACGTGTTTTTACTCGACTAGCCTGCGGGATGCATCCTCTCGCACGTGTTTTTGCTCGACTAGCCATGCGCATCCCACAAAACCTGCGCATGCGCATCCCACAAAACCTCGCACGTGTTTTTACTCGACTAGCCTGCGGGATGCATTCTCTCGCACGTGTTTTTGCTCGACCAGCCTGCGGGATGCATCCTCTCGCACGTGTTTTTGCTCGACTAGCCTGCGGGATGCATCCTCTCGCACGTGTTTTTGCTCGACTAGCCATGCGCATCCCAAAAAACCTGCGTATGCGCATCCCAAAAAACCTGCGCATGCGCATCCCAAAAAACCTGCGCATGCGCATCCCACAAATCCTGCGCATGCGCATCCCACAAAACCTCGCACGTGTTTTTACTCGACTAGCCTGCGGTATGCATCCTCTCGCACGTGTTTTTACTCGACTTGCCTGCGGGATGCATCCTCTCGCACGTGTTTTTGCTCGACTAGCCTGCGGGATGCATCCTCTCGCACGTGTTTTTACTCGACTACCCTGCGGGATGCATCCTCTCGCACGTGTTTTTGCTCGACTAGCCATGCGCATCCCAAAAAACCTGCGCATGCGCATCCCACAAAACCTGCGCATGCGCATCCCACAAAACCTCGCACGTGTTTTTACTCGTCTAGCCTGCAGGATGCATCCTCTCGCACGTGTTTTTACTCGACTAGCCTGCGGGATGCATCCTCTCGCACGTGTTTTTGCTCGACTAGCCATGCGCATCCCAAAAAACCTGCGCATGCGCATCCCAAAAAACCTGCGCATGCGCATCCCAAAAAACCTGCGCATGCGCATCCCACAAAACCTGCGCATGCGCATCCCACAAAACCTGCGCATGCGCATCCCACAAAAGCTGCGCATGCGCATCCCACAAAACCTCGCACGTGTTTTTACTCGACTGGCCTGCGGGATGCATCTTCTCGCACGTGTTTTTACTCGACTAGCCTGCGGGATGCATCCTCTCGCACGTGTTTTTACTCGACTAGCCTGCGGGATGCATCCTCTCGCACGTGTTTTTACTCGACTAGCCTGCGGGATGCATCCTCTCGCACGTGTTTTTACTCGACTAGCCTGCGGGATGCATCCTCTCGCACGTGTTTTTGCTCGACTAGCCATGCGCATCCCAAAAAACCTGCGCATGCGCATCCCAAAAAACCTGCGCATGCGCATCCCAAAAAACCTGCGCATGCGCATCCCAAAAAACCTGCGCATGCGCATCCCAAAAAACCTGCGCATGCGCATCCCAAAAAACCTGCGCATGCGCATCCCACAAAACCTGCGCATGCGCATCCCACAAAACCTCGCACGTGTTTTTACTCGACTAGCCTGCGGGATGCATCCTCTCGCACGTGTTTTTACTCGACTAGCCTGCGGGATGCATCCTCTCGCACGTGTTTTTACTCGACTAGCCTGCGGGATGCATCCTCTCGCACGTGTTTTTGCTGGACTAGCCTGCGGGATGCATCCTCTCGCACGTGTTTTTGCTCGACTAGGCATGCGCATCCCAAAAAACCTGCGCATGAGCATCCCGCAAAACCTGCGCATGCGCATCCCACAAAACCTGGCACGTGTTTTTACTCGACTAGCCTGCGGGATGCATCCTCTCGCACGTGTTTTTACTCGACTAGCCTGCGGGATGCATCCTCTCGCACGTGTTTTTACTCGACTAGCCTGCGGGATGCATTCTCTCGCACGTGTTTTTACTCGACTAGCCTGCGGGATGCATCCTCTCGCACGTGTTTTTGCTCGACTAGCCATGCGCATCCCACAAAACCTGCGCATGCGCATCCCACAAAACCTCGCACGTGTTTTTACTCGACTAGCCTGCGGGATGCATTCTCTCGCACGTGTTTTTGCTCGACCAGCCTGCGGGATGCATCCTCTCGCACGTGTTTTTGCTCGACTAGCCTGCGGGATGCATCCTCTCGCACGTGTTTGTGCTCGACTAGCCTGCGGGATGCATCCTCTCGCACGTGTTTTTACTCGACTACCCTGCGGGATGCATCCTTTCGCACGTGTTTTTGCTCGACTAGCCTGCGGGATGCATCCTCTCGCACGTGTTTTTACTCGACTACCCTGCGGGATGCATCCTCTCGCACGTGTTTTTGCTCGACTAGCCATGCGCATCCCAAAAAACCTGTGCATGAGCATCCCAAAAAACCTGAGCATACGCATCCCACAAAACCTGCGCATGCGCATCCCACAAAACCTCGCACGTGTTTGTGCTCGACTAGCCTGCGGGATGCATCCTTTCGCACGTGTTTTTACTCGACTAGCCTGCGGGATGCATCCTCTTGCACGTGTTTTTACTCGACTAGCCTGCGGGATGCATCCTCTCGCAGTGTTTTTACTCGACTACCCTGCGGGATGCATCCTCTCGCACGTGTTTTTGCTCGACTAGCCATGCGCATCCCAAAAAACCTGCGCATGCGCATCCCACAAAACCTCGCACGTGTTTTTACTTGACTAGCCTGCGGGATGCATCCTCTCGCACGTGTTTTTACTCGACTAGCCTGCGGGATGCATCCTCTCGCACGTGTTTTTACTCGACTACCCTGCGGGATGCATCCTCGCACGTGTTTTTGCTCGACTAGCCATGCGCATCCCAAAAAACCTGCGCATGCGCATCCCACAAAACCTGCGCATGCGCATCCCACAAAACCTCGCACGTGTTTTTACCCGACTAGCCTGCGGGATGCATCCTCTCGCACGTGTTTTTACTCGACTAGCCTGCGGGATGCATCCTCTCGCACGTGTTTTTACTCGACTAGCCTGCAGGATGCATCCTCTCGCACGTGTTTTTACTCGACTAGCATGCGGGATGCATCCTCTCGCACGTGTTTTTACTCGACTAGCCTGCGGGATGCATCCTCTTGCACGTGTTTTTACTCGACTAGCCTGCGGGATGCATCCTCTCGCACGTGTTTTTACTCGACTACCCTGCGGGATGCATCCTCTCGCACGTGTTTTTGCTCGACTAGCCATGCGCATCCCAAAAAACCTGCGCATGCGCATCCCACAAAACCTCGCACGTGTTTTTACTTGACTAGCCTGCGGGATGCATCCTCTCGCACGTGTTTTTACCCGACTAGCCTGCGGGATGCATCCTCTCGCACGTGTTTTTACTCGACTAGCCTGCGGGATGCATCCTCTCGCACGTGTTTTTGCTCGACTAGCCATGCGCATCCCAAAAAACCTGCGCATGCGCATCCCAAAAAACCTGCGCATGCGCATCCCACAAAACCTGCGCATGCGCATCCCACAAAACCTGCGCATGCGCATCCCACAAAAGCTGCGCATGCGCATCCCACAAAACCTCGCACGTGTTTTTACTCGACTGGCCTGCGGGATGCATCTTCTCGCACGTGTTTTTACTCGACTAGCCTGCGGGATGCATCCTCTCGCACGTGTTTTTACTCGACTAGCCTGCGGGATGCATCCTCTCGCACGTGTTTTTACTCGACTAGCATGCGGGATGCATCCTCTCGCACGTGTTTTTACTCGACTAGCCTGCGGGATGCATCCTCTCGCACGTGTTTTTGCTCGACTAGCCATGCGCATCCCAAAAAACCTGCGCATGCGCATCCCAAAAAACCTGCGCATGCGCATCCCAAAAAACCTGCGCATGCGCATCCCAAAAAACCTGCGCATGCGCATCCCACAAAACCTGCGCATGCGCATCCCACAAAACCTCGCACGTGTTTTTACTCGACTAGCCTGCGGGATGCATCCTCTCGCACGTGTTTTTACTCGACTAGCCTGCGGGATGCATCCTCTCGCACGTGTTTTTACTCGACTAGCCTGCGGGATGCATCCTCTCGCACGTGTTTTTGCTGGACTAGCCTGCGGGATGCATCCTCTCGCACGTGTTTTTGCTCGACTAGGCATGCGCATCCCAAAAAACCTGCGCATGAGCATCCCGCAAAACCTGCGCATGCGCATCCCACAAAACCTGGCACGTGTTTTTACTCGACTAGCCTGCGGGATGCATCCTCTCGCACGTGTTTTTACTCGACTAGCCTGCGGGATGCATCCTCTCGCACGTGTTTTTACTCGACTAGCCTGCGGGATGCATTCTCTCGCACGTGTTTTTACTCGACTAGCCTGCGGGATGCATCCTCTCGCACGTGTTTTTGCTCGACTAGCCATGCGCATCCCACAAAACCTGCGCATGCGCATCCCACAAAACCTCGCACGTGTTTTTACTCGACTAGCCTGCGGGATGCATTCTCTCGCACGTGTTTTTGCTCGACCAGCCTGCGGGATGCATCCTCTCGCACGTGTTTTTGCTCGACTAGCCTGCGGGATGCATCCTCTCGCACGTGTTTGTGCTCGACTAGCCTGCGGGATGCATCCTCTCGCACGTGTTTTTACTCGACTACCCTGCGGGATGCATCCTTTCGCACGTGTTTTTGCTCGACTAGCCTGCGGGATGCATCCTCTCGCACGTGTTTTTACTCGACTACCCTGCGGGATGCATCCTCTCGCACGTGTTTTTGCTCGACTAGCCATGCGCATCCCAAAAAACCTGTGCATGAGCATCCCAAAAAACCTGAGCATACGCATCCCACAAAACCTGCGCATGCGCATCCCACAAAAACTCGCACGTGCTTGTGCTCGACTAGCCTGCGGGATGCATCCTTTCGCACGTGTTTTTACTCGACTAGCCTGCGGGATGCATCCTCTTGCACGTGTTTTTACTCGACTAGCCTGCGGGATGCATCCTCTCGCAGTGTTTTTACTCGACTACCCTGCGGGATGCATCCTCTCGCACGTGTTTTTGCTCGACTAGCCATGCGCATCCCAAAAAACCTGCGCATGCGCATCCCACAAAACCTGCGCATGCGCATCCCACAAAACCTCGCACGTGTTTTTACTTGACTAGCCTGCGGGATGCATCCTCTCGCACGTGTTTTTACTCGACTAGCCTGCGGGATGCATCCTCTCGCACGTGTTTTTACTCGACTACCCTGCGGGATGCATCCTCTCGCACGTGTTTTTGCTCGACTAGCCATGCGCATCCCAAAAAACCTGCGCATGCGCATCCCACAAAACCTGCGCATGCGCATCCCACAAAACCTCGCACGTGTTTTTACCCGACTAGCCTGCGGGATGCATCCTCTCGCACGTGTTTTTACTCGACTAGCCTGCGGGATGCATCCTCTCGCACGTGTTTTTACTCGACTAGCCTGCAGGATGCATCCTCTCGCACGTGTTTTTACTCGACTAGCATGCGGGATGCATCCTCTCGCACGTGTTTTTACTCGACTAGCCTGCGGGATGCATCCTCTTGCACGTGTTTTTACTCGACTAGCCTGCGGGATGCATCCTCTCGCACGTGTTTTTACTCGACTACCCTGCGGGATGCATCCTCTCGCACGTGTTTTTGCTCGACTAGCCATGCGCATCCCAAAAAACCTGCGCAAGCGCATCCCACAAAACCTCGCACGTGTTTTTACTTGACTAGCCTGCGGGATGCATCCTCTCGCACGTGTTTTTACCCGACTAGCCTGCGGGATGCATCCTCTCGCACGTGTTTTTACTCGACTAGCCTGCGGGATGCATCCTCTCGCACGTGTTTTTACTCGACTACCCTGCGGGATGCATCCTCTCGCACGTGTTTTTGCTCGACTAGCCATGCGCATCCCAAAAAACCTGCGCATGCGCATCCCACAAAACCTGCGCATGCGCATCCCACAAAACCTCGCACGTGTTTTTACTCGACTAGCCTGCGGGATGCATCCTCTCGCACGTGTTTTTACTCGACTACCCTGCGGGATGCATCCTCGCACGTGTTTTTGCTCGACTAGCCATGCGCATCCCAAAAAACCTGCGCATGCGCATCCCACAAAACCTGCGCATGCGCATCCCACAAAACCTCGCACGTGTTTTTACTCGACTAGCCTGCGGGATGCATCCTCTCGCACGTGTTTTTACTCGACTAGCCTGCGGGATGCATCCTCTCGCACGTGTTTTTGCTCGACTAGCCTGCGGGATGCATCCTCTCGCACGTGTTTTTACTCGACTACCCTGCGGGATGCATCCTCTCGCACGTGTTTTTGCTCGACTAGCCATGCGCATCCCAAAAAACCTGCGCATGCGCATCCCACAAAACCTCGCACGTGTTTTTACTCGACTAGCCTGCGGGATGCATCCTCTCGCACGTGTTTTTACTCGACTTGCCTGCGGGATGCATCCTCTCGCACGTGTTTTTGCTCGACTAGCCTGCGGGATGCATCCTCTCGCACGTGTTTTTACTCGACTACCCTGCGGGATGCATCCTCTCGCACGTGTTTTTGCTCGACTAGCCATGCGCATCCCAAAAAACCTGCGCATGCGCATCCCACAAAACCTCGCACGTGTTTTTACTCGTCTAGCCTGCAGGATGCATCCTCTCGCACGTGTTTTTACTCGACTAGCCTGCGGGATGCATCCTCTCGCACGTGTTTTTGCTCGACTAGCCATGCGCATCCCAAAAAACCTGCGCATGCGCATCCCACAAAACCTGCGCATGCGCATCCCACAAAACCTGCGCATGCGCATCCCACAAAACCTCGCACGTGTTTTTACTCGACTAGCCTGCGGGATGCATCCTCTCGCACGTGTTTTTACCCGACTAGCCTGCGGGATGCATCCTCTCGCACGTGTTTTTACTCGACTAGCCTGCGGGATGCATCCTCTCGCACGTGTTTTTACTCGACTAGCCTGCAGGATGCATCCTCTCGCACGTGTTTTTACTCGACTAGCCTGCGGGATGCATCCTCTCGCACGTGTTTTTGCTCGACCAGCCATGCGCATCCCAAAAAACCTGCGCATGCGCATCCCACAAAACCTTGCGCATGCGCATCCCACAAAACCTCGCACGTGTTTTTACTCGACTAGCCTGCGGGATGCATCCTCTCGCACGTGTTTTTACTCGACTTGCCTGCGGGATGCATCCTCTCGCACGTGTTTTTGCTCGACTAGCCTGCGGGATGCATCCTCTCGCACGTGTTTTTACTCGACTACCCTGCGGGATGCATCCTCTCGCACATGTTTTTGCTCGACTAGCCATGCGCATCCCAAAAAACCTGCGCATGCGCATCCCACAAAACCTCGCACGTGTTTTTACTCGTCTAGCCTGCAGGATGCATCCTCTCGCACGTGTTTTTACTCGACTAGCCTGCGGGATGCATCCTCTCGCACGTGTTTTTGCTCGACTAGCCATGCGCATCCCAAAAAACCTGCGCATGCGCGTCCCAAAAAACCTGCGCATGCGCATCCCACAAAACCTGCGCATGCGCATACCACAAAACCTGCGCATGCGCATCCCACAAAACCTCGCACGTGTTTTTACTCGACTGGCCTGCGGGATGCATCTTCTCGCACGTGTTTTTACTCGACTAGCCTGCGGGATCCATCCTCTCGCACGTGTTTTTACTCGACTAGCCTGCGGGATGCATCCTCTCGCACGTGTTTTTACTCGACTAGCCTGCGGGATGCATCCTCTCGCACGTGTTTTTGCTCGACTAGCCTGCGGGACGCATCCTCTCGCACGTGTTTTTACTCGACTAGCCTGCGGGATGCATCCTCTCGCACGTGTTTTTACTCGACTAGCCTGCGGGAAGCATCCTCTTGTACGTGTTTTTACTCGACTAGCCTGCGGGATGCATCCTCTCGCACGTGTTTTTGCTCGACTAGAATGCGGGATGCATCCTCTCGCACGTGTTTTTGCTCGACTAGGCATGCGCATCCCAAAAAACCTGCGCATGCGCATCCCACAAAACCTGCGCATGCGCATCCCACAAAACCTGCGCATGCGCATCCCACAAAACCTCGCACGTGTTTTTACTCGACTAGCCTGCGGGATGCATCCTCTCGCACGTGTTTTTACTCGACTAGCCTGCGGGATGCATCCTCTCGCACGTGTTTTTGCTCGACTATCCTGCGGGATGCATCCTCTCGCACGTGTTTTTACTCGACTAGCCTGCGGGAAGCATCCTCTCGCACGTGTTTTTACTCGACTAGCCTGCGGGATGCATCCTCTCGCACGTGTTTTTACTCGACTAGCCATGCGCATCCCAAAAAACCTGCGCATGCGCATCCCACAAAACCTGCGCATGCGCATCCCACAAAACCTCGCACGTGTTTTTACTCGGCTAGCCTGCGGAATGCATCCTCTCGCACGTGTTTTTGCTCGACTAGCCTGCGGGACGCATCCTCTCGCACGTGTTTTTACTCGACTAGCATGCGGGATGCATCCTCTCGCACGTGTTTTTACTCGACTAGCCTGCGGGAAGCATCCTCTCGCACGTGTTTTTACTCGACTAGCCTGCGGGATGCATCCTCTCGCACGTGTTTTTACTCGACTAGCCTGCGGGAAGCATCCTCTTGCACGTGTTTTTACTCGACTACCCTGCGGGATGCATCCTCTCGCACGTGTTTTTGCTCGACTAGCCATGCGCATCCCAAAAAACCTGCGCATGCGCATCCCACAAAACCTGCGCATGCGCATCCCACAAAACCTCGCACGTGTTTTTACTCGGCTAGCCTGCGGAATGCATCCTCTCGCACGTGTTTTTACTCGACTAGCCTGCGGGATGCATCCTCTCGCACGTGTTTTTACTCGACTGGCCTGCGGGATGCATCCTCTCGCACGTGTTTTTGCTCGACTAGCCTGCGGGATGCATCCTCTCGCACGTGTTTTTGCTCGACTAGGCATGCGCATCCCAAAAAACCTGCGCATGCGCATCCCAAAAAACCTGCGCATGCGCATCCCACAAAACCTGCGCATGCGCATCCCAAAAAACCTGCGCATGCGCATCCCACAAAACCTGCGCATGCGCATCCCACAAAACCTCGCACGTGTTTTTACTCGACTACCCTGCGGGATGCATCCTCTCGCACGTGTTTTTGCTCGACTAGCCATGCGCATTCCATAAAACCTGCGCATGCGCATCCCACAAAACCTGCGCATGCGCATCCCACAAAACCTCGCACGTGTTTTTACTCGACTAGCCTGCGGGATGCATCCTCTCGCACGTGTTTTTACTCGACTAGCCTGCGGGATGCATCCTCTCGCACGTTTTTACTCGACTAGCCTGCGGGATGCATCCTCTCGCACGTGTTTTTACTCGACTAGCCTGCGGGATGCATCCTCTCGCACGTGTTTTTGCTCGACTAGCCATGCGCATCCCAAAAAACCTGCGCATGCGCATCCCACAAAACCTCGCACGTGTTTTTACTCGGCTAGCCTGCGGAATGCATCCTCTCGCACGTGTTTTTACTCGACTAGCCTGCGGGATGCATCCTCTCGCACGTGTTTTTGCTCGACTAGCCATGCGCTTCCCAAAAAACCTGCGCATGCGCATCCCAAAAAACCTGCGCATGCGCATTCCACAAAACCTGCGCATGCGCATCCCACAAAACCTCGCACGTGTTTTTACTCGACTACCCTGCGGGATGCATCCTCTCGCACGTGTTTTTGCTCGACTAGCCATGCGCATCCCATAAAACCTGCGCATGCGCATCCCACAAAACCTGCGCATGCGCATCCCACAAAACCTCGCACGTGTTTTTACTCGACTAGCCTGCGGGATGCATCCTCTCGCACGTGTTTTAACTCGACTAGCCTGCGGGATGCATCCTCTCGCACGTGTTTTTACTCGACTAGCCTGCGGGATGCATCCTCTCGCACGAGTTTTTGCTCGACTAGCCATGCGCATCCCAAAAAACCTGCGCATGCGCATCCCACAAAACCTCGCACGTGTTTTTACTCGACTAGCCTGCGGGATGCATCCTCTCGCACGTGTTTTTACTCGACTACCCTGCGGGATGCATCCTCTCGCACGAGTTTTTGCTCGACTAGCCATGCGCATCCCAAAAAACCTGCGCATGCGCATCCCACAAAACCTCGCACGTGTTTTTACTCGACTAGCCTGCGGGATGCATCCTCTCGCACGTGTTTTAACTCGACTAGCCTGCGGGATGCATCCTCTCGCACGTGTTTTTACTCGACTAGCCTGCGGGATGCATCCTCTCGCACGTGTTTTTGCTCGACTAGCCTGCGGGACGCATCCTCTCGCACGTGTTTTTACTCGATTAGCCTGCGGGATGCATCCTCTCGCACGTGTTTTTACTCGACTAGCCTGCGGGATGCATCCTCTCGCACGTGTTTTTACTCGACTAGCCTGCGGGATGCATCCTCTCGCACGTGTTTTTCCTCGACTAGCCTGCGGGATGCATCCTCTCGCACGTGTTTTTGCTCGACTAGCCTGCGGGATGCATCCTCTCGCACGTTTTTACTCGACTAGCCTGCGGGATGCATCCTCTCGCACGTGTTTTTACTCGTCTAGCCTGCAGGATGCATCCTCTCGCACGTGTTTTTACTCGACTAGCCTGCGGGATGCATCCTCTCGCACGTGTTTTTGCTCGACTAGCCATGCGCATCCCAAAAAACCTGCGCATGCGCATCCCAAAAAACCTGCGCGTGCGCATCCCACAAAACCTGCGCATGCGCATCCCACAAAACCTGCGCATGCGCATCCCACAAAACCTCGCACGTGTTTTTACTCGACTAGCCTGCGGGATGCATCCTCTCGCACGTGTTTTTACTCGACTAGCCTTCGGGATTCATCCTCTCGCACGTGTTTTTACTCGACTAGCCTGCGGGATGCATCCTCTCGCACGTGTTTTTGCTCGACTAGCCATGCGCATCCCAAAAAACCTGCGCATGCGCATCCCAAAAAACCTGCGCATGCGCATCCCACAAAACCTCGCACGTGTTATTACTCGACTAGCCTGCGGGATGCATCCTCTCGCACGTGTTTTTACTCGACTACCCTGCGGGATGCATCCTCTCGCACGTGTTTTTGCTCGACTAGCCATGCGCATCCCAAAAAACCTGCGCATGCGCATCCCACAAAACCTGCGCATGCGCATCCCACAAAACCTGCGCATGCGCATCCCACAAAACCTCGCACGTGTTTTTACTCGACTAGCCTGCGGGATGCATCCTCTCGCACGTGTTTTTACTCCACTAGCCTGCGGGATGCATCCTCTCGCACGTGTTTTTGCTCGACTAGCCTGCGGGATGCATCCTCTCGCACGTGTTTTTACTCGACTACCCTGCGGGATGCATCCTCTCGCACGTGTTTTTGCTCGACTAGCCATGCGCATCCCAAAAAACCTGCGCATGCGCATCCCACAAAACCTCGCACGTGTTTTTACTCGACTAGCCTGCGGGATGCATCCTCTCGCACGTGTTTTTACTCGACTTGCCTGCGGGATGCATCCTCTCGCACGTGTTTTTGCTCGACTAGCCTGCGGGATGCATCCTCTCGCACGTGTTTTTACTCGACTACCCTGCGGGATGCATCCTCTCGCACGTGTTTTTGCTCGACTAGCCATGCGCATCCCAAAAAACCTGCGCATGCGCATCCCACAAAACCTGCGCATGCGCATCCCACAAAACCTCGCACGTGTTTTTACTCGTCTAGCCTGCAGGATGCATCCTCTCGCACGTGTTTTTACTCGACTAGCCTGCGGGATGCATCCTCTCGCACGTGTTTTTGCTCGACTAGCCATGCGCATCCCAAAAAACCTGCGCATGTGCATCCCAAAAAACCTGCGCATGCGCATCCCACAAAACCTGCGCATGCGCATCCCACAAAACCTCGCACGTGTTTTTACTCGACTGGCCTGCGGGATGCATCTTCTCGCACGTGTTTTTACTCGAATAGCCTGCGGGATGCATCCTCTCGCACGTGTTTTTACTCGACTAGCCTGCGGGATGCATCCTCTCGCACGTGTTTTTACTCGACTAGCCTGCGGGATGCATCCTCTCGCACGTGTTTTTGCTCGACTAGCCTGCGGGACGCATCCTCTCGCACGTGTTTTTACTCGACTAGCCTGCGGGATGCATCCTCTCGCACGTGTTTTTACTCGACTAGCCTGCGGGAAGCATCCTCTTGCACGTGTTTTTACTCGGACTACCCTGCGGGATGCATCCTCTCGCACGTGTTTTTGCTCGACTAGCCATGCGCATCCCATAAAACCTGCGCATGCGCATCCCACAAAACCTGCGCATGCGCATCCCACAAAACCTCGCACGTGTTTTTACTCGACTAGCCTGCGGGATGCATCCTCTCGCACGTGTTTTTACTCGACTAGCCTGCGGGATGCATCCTCTCGCACGTGTTTTTACTAGACTAGCCTGCGGGATGCATCCTCTCGCACGTGTTTTTGCTCGACTAGCCTGCGGGATTCATCCTCTCGCACGTGTTTTTGCTCGACTAGGCATGCGCATCCCAAAAAACCTGCGCATGCGCATCCCACAAAACCTGCGCATGCGCATCCCACAAAACCTCGCACGTGTTTTTACTCGACTAGCCTGCGGGATGCATCCTCTCGCACGTGTTTTTACTCGACTACCCTGCGGGATGCATCCTCTCGCACGTGTTTTTGCTCGACTAGCCATGCGCATCCCAAAAAATCTGCGCATGCGCATCCCACAAAACCTGCGCATGCGCATCCCACAAAACCTGCGCATGCGCATCCCACAAAACCTCGCACGTGTTTTTACTCGACTAGCCTGCGGGATGCATCCTCTCGCACGTGTTTTTACTCGACTAGCCTGCGGGATGCATCCTCTCGCACGTGTTTTTACTCGACTAGCCTGCGGGATGCATCCTCTCGCACGTGTTTTTGCTCGACTAGCCTGCGGGATGCATCCTCTCGCACGTGTTTTTGCTCGACTAGCCATGCGCATCCCAAAAAACCTGCGCATGCGCATCCCACAAAACCTGCGCATGCGCATCCCACAAAACCTCGCACGTGTTTTTACTCGTCTAGCCTGCAGGATGCATCCTCTCGCACGTGTTTTTACTCGACTAGCCTGCGGGATGCATCCTCTCGCACGTGTTTTTGCTCGACTAGCCATGCGCATCCCATAAAACCTGCGCATGCGCATCCCACAAAACCTGCGCATGCGCATCCCACAAAACCTCGCACGTGTTTTTACTCGACTAGCCTGCGGGATGCATCCTCTCGCACGTGTTTTTACTCGACTAGCCTGCGGGATGCATCCTCTCGCACGTGTTTTTACTCGACTAGCCTGCGGGATGCATCCTCTCGCACGTGTTTTTGCTCGACTAGCCTGCGGGATTCATCCTCTCGCACGTGTTTTTGCTCGACTAGGCATGCGCATCCCAAAAAACCTGCGCATGCGCATCCCACAAAACCTGCGCATGCGCATCCCACAAAACCTCGCACGTGTTTTTACTCGACTAGCCTGCGGGATGCATCCTCTCGCACGTGTTTTTACTCGACTACCCTGCGGGATGCATCCTCTCGCACGTGTTTTTGCTCGACTAGCCATGCGCATCCCAAAAAATCTGCGCATGCGCATCCCACAAAACCTGCGCATGCGCATCCCACAAAACCTCGCACGTGTTTTTACTCGACTAGCCTGCGGGATGCATCCTCTCGCACGTTTTTACTCGACTAGCCTGCGGGATGCATCCTCTCGCACGTGTTTTTACTCGTCTAGCCTGCAGGATGCATCCTCTCGCACGTGTTTTTACTCGACTAGCCTGCGGGATGCATCCTCTCGCACGTGTTTTTGCTCGACTAGCCATGCGCATCCCAAAAAACCTGCGCATGCGCATCCCAAAAAACCTGCGCGTGCGCATCCCACAAAACCTGCGCATGCGCATCCCACAAAACCTCGCACGTGTTTTTACTCGACTAGCCTGCGGGATGCATCCTCTCGCACGTGTTTTTACTCGACTAGCCTTCGGGATTCATCCTCTCGCACGTGTTTTTACTCGACTAGCCTGCGGGATGCATCCTCTCGCACGTGTTTTTGCTCGACTAGCCATGCGCATCCCAAAAAACCTGCGCATGCGCATCCCAAAAAACCTGCGCATGCGCATCCCACAAAACCTCGCACGTGTTTTTACTCGACTAGCCTGCGGGATGCATCCTCTCGCACGTGTTTTTACTCGACTACCCTGCGGGATGCATCCTCTCGCACGTGTTTTTGCTCGACTAGCCATGCGCATCCCAAAAAACCTGCGCATGCGCATCCCACAAAACCTGCGCATGCGCATCCCACAAAACCTGCGCATGCGCATCCCACAAAACCTGCGCATGCGCATCCCACAAAACCTCCCACGTGTTTTTACTCGACTAGCCTGCGGGATGCATCCTCTCGCACGTGTTTTTACTCCACTAGCCTGCGGGATGCATCCTCTCGCACGTGTTTTTGCTCGACTAGCCTGCGGGATGCATCCTCTCGCACGTGTTTTTACTCGACTACCCTGCGGGATGCATCCTCTCGCACGTGTTTTTGCTCGACTAGCCATGCGCATCCCAAAAAACCTGCGCATGCGCATCCCGCAAAACCTCGCACGTGTTTTTACTCGACTAGCCTGCGGGATGCATCCTCTCGCACGTGTTTTTACTCGACTTGCCTGCGGGATGCATCCTCTCGCACGTGTTTTTGCTCGACTAGCCTGCGGGATGCATCCTCTCGCACGTGTTTTTACTCGACTACCCTGCGGGATGCATCCTCTCGCACGTGTTTTTGCTCGACTAGCCATGCGCATCCCAAAAAACCTGCGCATGCGCATCCCACAAAACCTGCGCATGCGCATCCCACAAAACCTCGCACGTGTTTTTACTCGTCTAGCCTGCAGGATGCATCCTCTCGCACGTGTTTTTACTCGACTAGCCTGCGGGATGCATCCTCTCGCACGTGTTTTTGCTCGACTAGCCATGCGCATCCCAAAAAACCTGCGCATGCGCATCCCAAAAAACCTGCGCATGCGCATCCCACAAAACCTGCGCATGCGCATCCCACAAAACCTCGCACGTGTTTTTACTCGACTGGCCTGCGGGATGCATCTTCTCGCACGTGTTTTTACTCGAATAGCCTGCGGGATGCATCCTCTCGCACGTGTTTTTACTCGACTAGCCTGCGGGATGCATCCTCTCGCACGTGTTTTTACTCGACTAGCCTGCGGGATGCATCCTCTCGCACGTGTTTTTGCTCGACTAGCCTGCGGGACGCATCTTCTCGCACGTGTTTTTACTCGACTAGCCTGCGGGATGCATCCTCTCGCACGTGTTTTTACTCGACTAGCCTGCGGGAAGCATCCTCTTGCACGTGTTTTTACTCGGACTACCCTGCGGGATGCATCCTCTCGCACGTGTTTTTGCTCGACTAGCCATGCGCATCCCATAAAACCTGCGCATGCGCATCCCACAAAACCTGCGCATGCGCATCCCACAAAACCTCGCACGTGTTTTTACTCGACTAGCCTGCGGGATGCATCCTCTCGCACGTGTTTTTACTCGACTAGCCTGCGGGATGCATCCTCTCGCACGTGTTTTTACTCGACTAGCCTACGGGATGCATCCTCTCGCACGTGTTTTTGCTCGACTAGCCTGCGGGATTCATCCTCTCGCACGTGTTTTTGCTCGACTAGGCATGCGCATCCCAAAAAACCTGCGCATGCGCATCCCACAAAACCTGCGCATGCGCATCCCACAAAACCTCGCACGTGTTTTTACTCGACTAGCCTGCGGGATGCATCCTCTCGCACGTGTTTTTACTCGACTACCCTGCGGGATGCATCCTCTCGCACGTGTTTTTGCTCGACTAGCCATGCGCATCCCAAAAAATCTGCGCATGCGCATCCCACAAAACCTGCGCATGCGCATCCCACAAAACCTCGCACGTGTTTTTACTCGACTAGCCTGCGGGATGCATCCTCTCGCACGTGTTTTTACTCGACTAGCCTGCGGGATGCATCCTCTCGCACGTGTTTTTGCTCGACTAGCCTGCGGGATGCATCCTCTCGCACGTGTTTTTACTCAACTACCCTGCGGGATGCATCCTCTCGCACGTGTTTTTGCTCGACTAGCCATGCGCATCCCAAAAAAACTGCGCATGCGCATCCCACAAAACCTGCGCATGCGCATCCCACAAAACCTCGCACGTGTTTTTACTCGACTAGCCTGCGGGATGCATCCTCTCGCACGTGTTTTTACTCGACTAGCCTGCGGGATGCATCCTCTCGCACGTGTTTTTACTCGACTAGCCTGCGGGATGCATCCTCTCGCACGTGTTTTTGCTCGACTAGCCTGCGGGATGCATCCTCTCGCACGTGTTTTTGCTCGACTAGCCATGCGCATCCCAAAAAACCTGCGCATGCGCATCCCACAAAACCTGCGCATGCGCATCCCACAAAACCTCGCACGTGTTTTTACTCGTCTAGCCTGCGGGATGCATCCTCTCGCACGTGTTTTTGCTCGACTAGCCATGCGCATCCCAAAAAACCTGCGCATGCGCATCCCAAAAAACCTGCGCATGCGCATCCCACAAAACCTGCGCATGCGCATCCCACAAAACCTCGCACGTGTTTTTACTCGACTGGCCTGCGGGATGCATCTTCTCGCACGTGTTTTTACTCGACTAGCCTGCGGGATGCATCCTCTCGCACGTGTTTTTGCTCGACTAGCCTGCGGGACGCATCCTCTCGCACGTGTTTTTACTCGACTAGCCTGCGGGATGCATCCTCTCGCACGTGTTTTTACTCGACTAGCCTGCGGGATGCATCCTCTCGCACGTGTTTTTGCTCGACTAGCCTGCGGGATGCATCCTCTCGCACGTGTTTTTGCTCGACTAGCCATGCGCATCCCAAAAAACCTGCGCATGCGCATCCCACAAAACCTGCGCATGCGCATCCCACAAAACCTCGCACGTGTTTTTACTCGTCTAGCCTGCAGGATGCATCCTCTCGCACGTGTTTTTACTCGACTAGCCTGCGGGATGCATCCTCTCGCACGTGTTTTTGCTCGACTAGCCATGCGCATCCCATAAAACCTGCGCATGCGCATCCCACAAAACCTGCGCATGCGCATCCCACAAAACCTCGCACGTGTTTTTACTCGACTAGCCTGCGGGATGCATCCTCTCGCACGTGTTTTTACTCGACTAGCCTGCGGGATGCATCCTCTCGCACGTGTTTTTACTCGACTAGCCTGCGGGATGCATCCTCTCGCACGTGTTTTTGCTCGACTAGCCTGCGGGATTCATCCTCTCGCACGTGTTTTTGCTCGACTAGGCATGCGCATCCCAAAAAACCTGCGCATGCGCATCCCACAAAACCTGCGCATGCGCATCCCACAAAACCTCGCACGTGTTTTTACTCGACTAGCCTGCGGGATGCATCCTCTCGCACGTGTTTTTACTCGACTACCCTGCGGGATGCATCCTCTCGCACGTGTTTTTACTCCACTAGCCTGCGGGATGCATCCTCTCGCACGTGTTTTTGCTCGACTAGCCTGCGGGATGCATCCTCTCGCACGTGTTTTTACTCGACTACCCTGCGGGATGCATCCTCTCGCACGTGTTTTTGCTCGACTAGCCATGCGCATCCCAAAAAACCTGCGCATGCGCATCCCGCAAAACCTCGCACGTGTTTTTACTCGACTAGCCTGCGGGATGCATCCTCTCGCACGTGTTTTTACTCGACTTGCCTGCGGGATGCATCCTCTCGCACGTGTTTTTGCTCGACTAGCCTGCGGGATGCATCCTCTCGCACGTGTTTTTACTCGACTACCCTGCGGGATGCATCCTCTCGCACGTGTTTTTGCTCGACTAGCCATGCGCATCCCAAAAAACCTGCGCATGCGCATCCCACAAAACCTGCGCATGCGCATCCCACAAAACCTCGCACGTGTTTTTACTCGTCTAGCCTGCAGGATGCATCCTCTCGCACGTGTTTTTGCTCGACTAGCCATGCGCATCCCAAAAAACCTGCGCATGCGCATCCCAAAAAACCTGCGCATGCGCATCCCACAAAACCTCGCACGTGTTTTTACTCGACTGGCCTGCGGGATGCATCTTCTCGCACGTGTTTTTACTCGAATAGCCTGCGGGATGCATCCTCTCGCACGTGTTTTTACTCGACTAGCCTGCGGGATGCATCCTCTCGCACGTGTTTTTACTCGACTAGCCTGCGGGATGCATCCTCTCGCACGTGTTTTTGCTCGACTAGCCTGCGGGACGCATCTTCTCGCACGTGTTTTTACTCGACTAGCCTGCGGGATGCATCCTCTCGCACGTGTTTTTACTCGACTAGCCTGCGGGAAGCATCCTCTTGCACGTGTTTTTACTCGGACTACCCTGCGGGATGCATCCTCTCGCACGTGTTTTTGCTCGACTAGCCATGCGCATCCCATAAAACCTGCGCATGCGCATCCCACAAAACCTGCGCATACGCATCCCACAAAACCTCGCACGTGTTTTTACTCGACTAGCCTGCGGGATGCATCCTCTCGCACGTGTTTTTACTCGACTAGCCTGCGGGATGCATCCTCTCGCACGTGTTTTTACTCGACTAGCCTACGGGATGCATCCTCTCGCACGTGTTTTTGCTCGACTAGCCTGCGGGATTCATCCTCTCGCACGTGTTTTTGCTCGACTAGGCATGCGCATCCCAAAAAACCTGCGCATGCGCATCCCACAAAACCTGCGCATGCGCATCCCACAAAACCTCGCACGTGTTTTTACTCGACTAGCCTGCGGGATGCATCCTCTCGCACGTGTTTTTACTCGACTACCCTGCGGGATGCATCCTCTCGCACGTGTTTTTGCTCGACTAGCCATGCGCATCCCAAAAAATCTGCGCATGCGCATCCCACAAAACCTGCGCATGCGCATCCCACAAAACCTCGCACGTGTTTTTACTCGACTAGCCTGCGGGATGCATCCTCTCGCACGTGTTTTTACTCGACTAGCCTGCGGGATGCATCCTCTCGCACGTGTTTTTGCTCGACTAGCCTGCGGGATGCATCCTCTCGCACGTGTTTTTACTCAACTACCCTGCGGGATGCATCCTCTCGCACGTGTTTTTGCTCGACTAGCCATGCGCATCCCAAAAAAACTGCGCATGCGCATCCCACAAAACCTGCGCATGCGCATCCCACAAAACCTCGCACGTGTTTTTACTCGACTAGCCTGCGGGATGCATCCTCTCGCACGTGTTTTTACTCGACTAGCCTGCGGGATGCATCCTCTCGCACGTGTTTTTACTCGACTAGCCTGCGGGATGCATCCTCTCGCACGTGTTTTTGCTCGACTAGCCTGCGGGATGCATCCTCTCGCACGTGTTTTTGCTCGACTAGCCATGCGCATCCCAAAAAACCTGCGCATGCGCATCCCACAAAACCTGCGCATGCGCATCCCACAAAACCTCGCACGTGTTTTTACTCGTCTAGCCTGCGGGATGCATCCTCTCGCACGTGTTTTTGCTCGACTAGCCATGCGCATCCCAAAAAACCTGCGCATGCGCATCCCAAAAAACCTGCGCATGCGCATCCCACAAAACCTGCGCATGCGCATCCCACAAAACCTCGCACGTGTTTTTACTCGACTGGCCTGCGGGATGCATCTTCTCGCACGTGTTTTTACTCGACTAGCCTGCGGGATGCATCCTCTCGCACGTGTTTTTGCTCGACTAGCCTGCGGGACGCATCCTCTCGCACGTGTTTTTACTCGACTAGCCTGCGGGATGCATCCTCTCGCACGTGTTTTTACTCGACTAGCCTGCGGGATGCATCCTCTCGCACGTGTTTTTGCTCGACTAGCCTGCGGGATGCATCCTCTCGCACGTGTTTTTGCTCGACTAGGCATGCGCATCCCAAAAAACCTGCGCATGCGCATCCCACAAAACCTGCGCATGCGCATCCCACAAAACCTCGCACGTGTTTTTACTCGACTAGCCTGCGGGAAGCATCCTCTTGCACGTGTTTTTACTCGGACTACCCTGCGGGATGCATCCTCTCGCACGTGTTTTTGCTCGACTAGCCATGCGCATCCCATAAAACCTGCGCATGCGCATCCCACAAAACCTGCGCATGCGCATCCCACAAAACCTCGCACGTGTTTTTACTCGACTAGCCTGCGGGATGCATCCTCTCGCACGTGTTTTTACTCGACTAGCCTGCGGGATGCATCCTCTCGCACGTGTTTTTACTCGACTAGCCTGCGGGATGCATCCTCTCGCACGTGTTTTTACTCGACTAGCCTTCGGGATTCATCCTCTCGCACGTGTTTTTACTCGACTAGCCTGCGGGATGCATCCTCTCGCACGTGTTTTTGCTCGACTAGCCATGCGCATCCCATAAAACCTGCGCATGCGCATCCCACAAAACCTGCGCATGCGCATCCCACAAAACCTCGCACGTGTTTTTACTCGACTAGCCTGCGGGATGCATCCTCTCGCACGTTTTTACTCGACTAGCCTGCGGGATGCATCCTCTCGCACGTGTTTTTACTCGTCTAGCCTGCAGGATGCATCCTCTCGCACGTGTTTTTACTCGACTAGCCTGCGGGATGCATCCTCTCGCACGTGTTTTTGCTCGACTAGCCATGCGCATCCCAAAAAACCTGCGCATGCGCATCCCAAAAAACCTGCGCGTGCGCATCCCACAAAACCTGCGCATGCGCATCCCACAAAACCTCGCACGTGTTTTTACTCGACTAGCCTGCGGGATGCATCCTCTCGCACGTGTTTTTACTCGACTAGCCTTCGGGATTCATCCTCTCGCACGTGTTTTTACTCGACTAGCCTGCGGGATGCATCCTCTCGAACGTGTTTTTGCTCGACTAGCCATGCGCATCCCAAAAAACCTGCGCATGCGCATCCCACAAAACCTCGCACGTGTTTTTACTCGACTAGCCTGCGGGATGCATCCTCTCGCACGTGTTTTTACTCGACTACCCTGCGGGATGCATCCTCTCGCACGTGTTTTTGCTCGACTAGCCATGCGCATCCCAAAAAACCTGCGCATGCGCATCCCACAAAACCTGCGCATGCGCATCCCACAAAACCTGCGCATGCGCATCCCACAAAACCTCGCACGTGTTTTTACTCGACTAGCCTGCGGGATGCATCCTCTCGCACGTGTTTTTACTCGACTAGCCTGCGGGATGCATCCTCTCGCACGTGTTTTTGCTCGACTAGCCTGCGGGATGCATCCTCTCGCACGTGTTTTTACTCGACTACCCTGCGGGATGCATCCTCTCGCACGTGTTTTTGCTCGACTAGCCATGCGCATCCCAAAAAACCTGCGCATGCGCATCCCACAAAACCTCGCACGTGTTTTTACTCGACTAGCCTGCGGGATGCATCCTCTCGCACGTGTTTTTACTCGACTTGCCTGCGGGATGCATCCTCTCGCACGTGTTTTTGCTCGACTAGCCTGCGAGATGCATCCTCTCGCACGTGTTTTTACTCGACTACCCTGCGGGATGCATCCTCTCGCACGTGTTTTTGCTCGACTAGCCATGCGCATCCCAAAAAACCTGCGCATGCGCATCCCACAAAACCTGCGCATGCGCATCCCACAAAACCTCGCACGTGTTTTTACTCGTCTAGCCTGCAGGATGCATCCTCTCGCACGTGTTTTTACTCGACTAGCCTGCGGGATGCATCCTCTCGCACGTGTTTTTGCTCGACTAGCCATGCGCATCCCAAAAAACCTGCGCATGCGCATCCCAAAAAACCTGCGCATGCGCATCCCAAAAAACCTGCGCATGCGCATCCCAAAAAACCTGCGCATGCGCATCCCACAAAACCTGCGCATGCGCATCCCACAAAACCTGCGCATGCGCATCCCACAAAACCTCGCACGTGTTTTTACTCGACTGGCCTGCGGGATGCATCTTCTCGCACGTGTTTTTACTCGACTAGCCTGCGGGATGCATCCTCTCGCACGTGTTTTTACTCGACTAGCCTGCGGGATGCATCCTCTCGCACGTGTTTTTACTCGACTAGCCTGCGGGATGCATCCTCTCGCACGTGTTTTTGCTCGACTAGCCTGCGGGACGCATCCTCTCGCACGTGTTTTTACTCGACTAGCCTGCGGGATGCATCCTCTCGCACGTGTTTTTACTCGACTAGCCTGCGGGAAGCATCCTCTTGCACGTGTTTTTACTCGGACTACCCTGCGGGATGCATCCTCTCGCACGTGTTTTTGCTCGACTAGCCATGCGCATCCCATAAAACCTGCGCATGCGCATCCCACAAAACCTGCGCATGCGCATCCCACAAAACCTCGCACGTGTTTTTACTCGACTAGCCTGCGGGATGCATCCTCTCGCACGTGTTTTTACTCGACTAGCCTGCGGGATGCATCCTCTCGCACGTGTTTTTACTCGACTAGCCTGCGGGATGCATCCTCTCGCACGTGTTTTTACTCGACTAGCCAGCGGGATGCATCCTCTCGCACGTGTTTTTACTCGACTAGCCTGCGGGATGCAACCTCTCGCACGTGTTTTTACTCGACTAGCCATGCGCATCCCAAAAAACCTGCGCATGCGCATCCCAAAAAACCTGCGCATGCGCATCCCACAAAACCTGCGCATGCGCATCCCACAAAACCTCGCACGTGTTTTTACTCGACTAGCCTGCGGGATGCATCCTCTCGCACGTGTTTTTACTCGACTAGCCTGCGGGATGCATCCTCTCGCACGTGTTTTTACTCGACTAGCCTGCGGGATGCATCCTCTCGCACGTGTTTTTGCTGGACTAGCCTGCGGGATGCATCCTCTCGCACGTGTTTTTGCTCGACTAGGCATGCGCATCCCAAAAAACCTGCGCATGAGCATCCCGCAAAACCTGCGCATGCGCATCCCACAAAACCTGGCACGTGTTTTTACTCGACTAGCCTGCGGGATGCATTCTCTCGCACGTGTTTTTACTCGACTAGCCTGCGGGATGCATCCTCTCGCACGTGTTTTTGCTCGACTAGCCATGCGCATCCCACAAAACCTGCGCATGCGCATCCCACAAAACCTCGCACGTGTTTTTACTCGACTAGCCTGCGGGATGCATTCTCTCGCACGTGTTTTTGCTTTACCAGCCTGCGGGATGCATCCTCTCGCACGTGTTTTTGCTCGACTAGCCTGCGGGATGCATCCTCTCGCACGTGTTTGTGCTCGACTAGCCTGCGGGATGCATCCTCTCGCACGTGTTTTTACTCGACTACCCTGCGGGATGCATCCTTTCGCACGTGTTTTTGCTCGACTAGCCTGCGGGATGCATCCTCTCGCACGTGTTTTTACTCGACTACCCTGCGGGATGCATCCTCTCGCACGTGTTTTTGCTCGACTAGCCATGCGCATCCCAAAAAACCTGTGCATGAGCATCCCAAAAAACCTGCGCATGCGCATCCCACAAAACCTGCGCATGCGCATCCCACAAAACCTCGCACGTGTTTTTACTCGACTAGCCTGCGGGATGCATCCTCTCGCACGTGTTTTTACTCGACTAGCCTGCGGGATGCATCCTCTCGCACGTTTTTACTCGACTAGCCTGCGGGATGCATCCTCTCGCACGTGTTTTTACTCGTCTAGCCTGCAGGATGCATCCTCTCGCACGTGTTTTTACTCGACTAGCCTGCGGGATGCATCCTCTCGCACGTGTTTTTGCTCGACTAGCCATGCGCATCCCAAAAAACCTGCGCATGCGCATCCCAAAAAACCTGCGCATGCGCATCCCACAAAACCTGCGCATGCGCATCCCACAAAACCTCGCACGTGTTTTTACTCGACTAGCCTGCGGGATGCATCCTCTCGCACGTGTTTTTACTCGACTAGCCTTCGGGATTCATCCTCTCGCACGTGTTTTTACTCGACTAGCCTGCGGGATGCATCCTCTCGCACGTGTTTTTGCTCGACTAGCCATGCGCATCCCAAAAAACCTGCGCATGCGCATCCCACAAAACCTGCGCATGCGCATCCCACAAAACCTCGCACGTGTTTTTACTCGACTAGCCTGCGGGATGCATCCTCTCGCACGTGTTTTTACTCGACTACCCTGCGGGATGCATCCTCTCGCACGTGTTTTTGCTCGACTAGCCATGCGCATCCCACAAAACCTGCGCATGCGCATCCCACAAAACCTCGCACGTGTTTTTACTCGACTAGCCTGCGGGATGCATCCTCTCGCACGTGTTTTTACTCGACTAGTCTGCGGGATGCATCCTCTCGCACGTGTTTTTGCTCGACTAGCCTGCGGGATGCATCCTCCCGCACGTGTTTTTACTCGACTACCCTGCGGGATGCATCCTCTCGCACGTGTTTTTGCTCGACTAGCCATGCGCATCCCAAAAAACCTGCGCATGCGCATCCCACAAAACCTCGCACGTGTTTTTACTCGACTAGCCTGCGGGATGCATCCTCTCGCACGTGTTTTTACTCGACTTGCCTGCGGGATGCATCCTCTCGCACGTGTTTTTGCTCGACTAGCCTGCGGGATGCATCCTCTCGCACGTGTTTTTACTCGACTACCCTGCGGGATGCATCCTCTCGCACGTGTTTTTGCTCGACTAGCCATGCGCATCCCAAAAAACCTGCGCATGCGCATCCCACAAAACCTGCGCATGCGCATCCCACAAAACCTCGCACGTGTTTTTACTCGTCTAGCCTGCAGGATGCATCCTCTCGCACGTGTTTTTACTCGACTAGCCTGCGGGATGCATCCTCTCGCACGTGTTTTTGCTCGACTAGCCATGCGCATCCCAAAAAACCTGCGCATGCGCATCCCAAACAACCTGCGCATGCGCATCCCAAAAAACCTGCGCATGCGCATCCCACAAAACCTGCGCATGCGCATCCCACAAAACCTCGCACGTGTTTTTACTCGACTAGCCTGCGGGATGCATCCTCTCGCACGTGTTTTTACTCGACTTGCCTGCGGGATGCATCCTCTCGCACGTGTTTTTACTCGACTAGCCTGCGGGATGCATCCTCTCGCACGTGTTTTTGCTCGACTAGCCTGCGGGACGCATCCTCTCGCACGTGTTTTTACTCGACTAGCCTGCGGGATGCATCCTCTCGCACGTGTTTTTACTCGACTAGCCTGCGGGAAGCATCCTCTTGCACGTGTTTTTACTCGGACTACCCTGCGGGATGCATCCTCTCGCACGTGTTTTTGCTCGACTAGCCATGCGCATCCCATAAAACCTGCGCATGCGCATCCCACAAAACCTGCGCATGCGCATCCCACAAAACCTCGCACGTGTTTTTACTCGACTAGCCTGCGGGATGCATCCTCTCGCACGTGTTTTTACTCGACTAGCCTGCGGGATGCATCCTCTCGCACGTGTTTTTACTCGACTAGCCTGCGGGATGCATCCTCTCGCACGTGTTTTTACTCGACTAGCCAGCGGGATGCATCCTCTCGCACGTGTTTTTACTCGACTAGCCTGCGGGATGCAACCTCTCGCACGTGTTTTTACTCGACTAGCCATGCGCATCCCAAAAAACCTGCGCATGCGCATCCCAAAAAACCTGCGCATGCGCATCCCACAAAACCTGCGCATGCGCATCCCACAAAACCTCGCACGTGTTTTTACTCGACTAGCCTGCGGGATGCATCCTCTCGCACGTGTTTTTACTCGACTAGCCTGCGGGATGCATCCTCTCGCACGTGTTTTTACTCGACTAGCCTGCGGGATGCATCCTCTCGCACGTGTTTTTGCTGGACTAGCCTGCGGGATGCATCCTCTCGCACGTGTTTTTGCTCGACTAGGCATGCGCATCCCAAAAAACCTGCGCATGAGCATCCCGCAAAACCTGCGCATGCGCATCCCACAAAACCTGGCACGTGTTTTTACTCGACTAGCCTGCGGGATGCATTCTCTCGCACGTGTTTTTACTCGACTAGCCTGCGGGATGCATCCTCTCGCACGTGTTTTTGCTCGACTAGCCATGCGCATCCCACAAAACCTGCGCATGCGCATCCCACAAAACCTCGCACGTGTTTTTACTCGACTAGCCTGCGGGATGCATTCTCTCGCACGTGTTTTTGCTTTACCAGCCTGCGGGATGCATCCTCTCGCACGTGTTTTTGCTCGACTAGCCTGCGGGATGCATCCTCTCGCACGTGTTTGTGCTCGACTAGCCTGCGGGATGCATCCTCTCGCACGTGTTTTTACTCGACTACCCTGCGGGATGCATCCTTTCGCACGTGTTTTTGCTCGACTAGCCTGCGGGATGCATCCTCTCGCACGTGTTTTTACTCGACTACCCTGCGGGATGCATCCTCTCGCACGTGTTTTTGCTCGACTAGCCATGCGCATCCCAAAAAACCTGTGCATGAGCATCCCAAAAAACCTGCGCATGCGCATCCCACAAAACCTGCGCATGCGCATCCCACAAAACCTCGCACGTGTTTTTACTCGACTAGCCTGCGGGATGCATCCTCTCGCACGTGTTTTTACTCGACTAGCCTGCGGGATGCATCCTCTCGCACGTTTTTACTCGACTAGCCTGCGGGATGCATCCTCTCGCACGTGTTTTTACTCGTCTAGCCTGCAGGATGCATCCTCTCGCACGTGTTTTTACTCGACTAGCCTGCGGGATGCATCCTCTCGCACGTGTTTTTGCTCGACTAGCCATGCGCATCCCAAAAAACCTGCGCATGCGCATCCCAAAAAACCTGCGCATGCGCATCCCACAAAACCTGCGCATGCGCATCCCACAAAACCTCGCACGTGTTTTTACTCGACTAGCCTGCGGGATGCATCCTCTCGCACGTGTTTTTACTCGACTAGCCTTCGGGATTCATCCTCTCGCACGTGTTTTTACTCGACTAGCCTGCGGGATGCATCCTCTCGCACGTGTTTTTGCTCGACTAGCCATGCGCATCCCAAAAAACCTGCGCATGCGCATCCCACAAAACCTGCGCATGCGCATCCCACAAAACCTCGCACGTGTTTTTACTCGACTAGCCTGCGGGATGCATCCTCTCGCACGTGTTTTTACTCGACTACCCTGCGGGATGCATCCTCTCGCACGTGTTTTTGCTCGACTAGCCATGCGCATCCCACAAAACCTGCGCATGCGCATCCCACAAAACCTCGCACGTGTTTTTACTCGACTAGCCTGCGGGATGCATCCTCTCGCACGTGTTTTTACTCGACTAGTCTGCGGGATGCATCCTCTCGCACGTGTTTTTGCTCGACTAGCCTGCGGGATGCATCCTCCCGCACGTGTTTTTACTCGACTACCCTGCGGGATGCATCCTCTCGCACGTGTTTTTGCTCGACTAGCCATGCGCATCCCAAAAAACCTGCGCATGCGCATCCCACAAAACCTCGCACGTGTTTTTACTCGACTAGCCTGCGGGATGCATCCTCTCGCACGTGTTTTTACTCGACTTGCCTGCGGGATGCATCCTCTCGCACGTGTTTTTGCTCGACTAGCCTGCGGGATGCATCCTCTCGCACGTGTTTTTACTCGACTACCCTGCGGGATGCATCCTCTCGCACGTGTTTTTGCTCGACTAGCCATGCGCATCCCAAAAAACCTGCGCATGCGCATCCCACAAAACCTGCGCATGCGCATCCCACAAAACCTCGCACGTGTTTTTACTCGTCTAGCCTGCAGGATGCATCCTCTCGCACGTGTTTTTACTCGACTAGCCTGCGGGATGCATCCTCTCGCACGTGTTTTTGCTCGACTAGCCATGCGCATCCCAAAAAACCTGCGCATGCGCATCCCAAACAACCTGCGCATGCGCATCCCAAAAAACCTGCGCATGCGCATCCCACAAAACCTGCGCATGCGCATCCCACAAAACCTCGCACGTGTTTTTACTCGACTAGCCTGCGGGATGCATCCTCTCGCACGTGTTTTTACTCGACTTGCCTGCGGGATGCATCCTCTCGCACGTGTTTTTGCTCGACTAGTCTGCGGGATGCATCCTCTCGCACGTGTTTTTACTCGACTACCCTGCGGGATGCATCCTCTCGCACGTGTTTTTGCTCGACTAGTCTGCGGGATGCATCCTCTCGCACGTGTTTTTACTCGACTACCCTGCGGGATGCATCCTCTCGCACGTGTTTTTGCTCGACTAGCCATGCGCATCCCAAAAAACCTGCGCATGCGCATCCCACAAAACCTGCGCATGCGCATCCCACAAAACCTGCGCATGCGCATCCCACAAAACCTCGCACGTGTTTTTACTCGTCTAGCCTGCAGGATGCATCCTCTCGCACGTGTTTTTGCTCGACTAGCCATGCGCATCCCAAAAAACCTGCGCATGCGCATCCCAAAAAACCTGCGCATGCGCATCCCACAAAACCTGCGCATGCGCATCCCACAAAACCTCGCACGTGTTTTTACTCGACTAGCCTGCGGGATGCATCCTCTCGCACGTGTTTTTACTCGACTTGCCTGCGGGATGCATCCTCTCGCACGTGTTTTTGCTCGACTAGCCTGCGGGATGCATCCTCTCGCACGTGTTTTTACTCGACTACCCTGCGGGATGCATCCTCTCGCACGTGTTTTTGCTCGACTAGCCATGCGCATCCCAAAAAACCTGCGCATGCGCATCCCACAAAACCTGCGCATGCGCATCCCACAAAACCTCGCACGTGTTTTTACTCGTCTAGCCTGCAGGATGCATCCTCTCGCACGTGTTTTTACTCGACTAGCCTGCGGGATGCATCCTCTCGCACGTGTTTTTGCTCGACTAGCCATGCGCATCCCAAAAAACCTGCGCATGCGCATCCCAAACAACCTGCGCATGCGCATCCCAAAAAACCTGCGCATGCGCATCCCACAAAACCTGCGCATGCGCATCCCACAAAACCTCGCACGTGTTTTTACTCGACTAGCCTGCGGGATGCATCCTCTCGCACGTGTTTTTACTCGACTTGCCTGCGGGATGCATCCTCTCGCACGTGTTTTTGCTCGACTAGTCTGCGGGATGCATCCTCTCGCACGTGTTTTTACTCGACTACCCTGCGGGATGCATCCTCTCGCACGTGTTTTTGCTCGACTAGCCATGCGCATCCCAAAAAACCTGCGCATGCGCATCCCACAAAACCTGCGCATGCGCATCCCACAAAACCTGCGCATGCGCATCCCACAAAACCTCGCACGTGTTTTTACTCGACTAGCCTGCGGGATGCATCCTCTCGCACGTGTTTTTACTCGACTAGCCTGCGGGATGCATTCTCTCGCACGTGTTTTTACTCGACTAGCCTGCGGGATGCATCCTCTCGCACGTGTTTTTGCTCGACTAGCCATGCGCATCCCACAAAACCTGCGCATGCGCATCCCACAAAACCTCGCACGTGTTTTTACTCGACTAGCCTGCGGGATGCATTCTCTCGCACGTGTTTTTGCTTTACCAGCCTGCGGGATGCATCCTCTCGCACGTGTTTTTGCTCGACTAGCCTGCGGGATGCATCCTCTCGCACGTGTTTGTGCTCGACTAGCCTGCGGGATGCATCCTCTCGCACGTGTTTTTACTCGACTACCCTGCGGGATGCATCCTTTCGCACGTGTTTTTGCTCGACTAGCCTGCGGGATGCATCCTCTCGCACGTGTTTTTACTCGACTACCCTGCGGGATGCATCCTCTCGCACGTGTTTTTGCTCGACTAGCCATGCGCATCCCAAAAAACCTGTGCATGAGCATCCCAAAAAACCTGCGCATGCGCATCCCACAAAACCTGCGCATGCGCATCCCACAAAACCTCGCACGTGTTTTTACTCGACTAGCCTGCGGGATGCATCCTCTCGCACGTGTTTTTACTCGACTAGCCTGCGGGATGCATCCTCTCGCACGTTTTTACTCGACTAGCCTGCGGGATGCATCCTCTCGCACGTGTTTTTACTCGTCTAGCCTGCAGGATGCATCCTCTCGCACGTGTTTTTACTCGACTAGCCTGCGGGATGCATCCTCTCGCACGTGTTTTTGCTCGACTAGCCATGCGCATCCCAAAAAACCTGCGCATGCGCATCCCAAAAAACCTGCGCATGCGCATCCCACAAAACCTGCGCATGCGCATCCCACAAAACCTCGCACGTGTTTTTACTCGACTAGCCTGCGGGATGCATCCTCTCGCACGTGTTTTTACTCGACTAGCCTTCGGGATTCATCCTCTCGCACGTGTTTTTACTCGACTAGCCTGCGGGATGCATCCTCTCGCACGTGTTTTTGCTCGACTAGCCATGCGCATCCCAAAAAACCTGCGCATGCGCATCCCACAAAACCTGCGCATGCGCATCCCACAAAACCTCGCACGTGTTTTTACTCGACTAGCCTGCGGGATGCATCCTCTCGCACGTGTTTTTACTCGACTACCCTGCGGGATGCATCCTCTCGCACGTGTTTTTGCTCGACTAGCCATGCGCATCCCACAAAACCTGCGCATGCGCATCCCACAAAACCTCGCACGTGTTTTTACTCGACTAGCCTGCGGGATGCATCCTCTCGCACGTGTTTTTACTCGACTAGTCTGCGGGATGCATCCTCTCGCACGTGTTTTTGCTCGACTAGCCTGCGGGATGCATCCTCCCGCACGTGTTTTTACTCGACTACCCTGCGGGATGCATCCTCTCGCACGTGTTTTTGCTCGACTAGCCATGCGCATCCCAAAAAACCTGCGCATGCGCATCCCACAAAACCTCGCACGTGTTTTTACTCGACTAGCCTGCGGGATGCATCCTCTCGCACGTGTTTTTACTCGACTTGCCTGCGGGATGCATCCTCTCGCACGTGTTTTTGCTCGACTAGCCTGCGGGATGCATCCTCTCGCACGTGTTTTTACTCGACTACCCTGCGGGATGCATCCTCTCGCACGTGTTTTTGCTCGACTAGCCATGCGCATCCCAAAAAACCTGCGCATGCGCATCCCACAAAACCTGCGCATGCGCATCCCACAAAACCTGCGCATGCGCATCCCACAAAACCTCGCACGTGTTTTTACTCGTCTAGCCTGCAGGATGCATCCTCTCGCACGTGTTTTTACTCGACTAGCCTGCGGGATGCATCCTCTCGCACGTGTTTTTGCTCGACTAGCCATGCGCATCCCAAAAAACCTGCGCATGCGCATCCCAAACAACCTGCGCATGCGCATCCCAAAAAACCTGCGCATGCGCATCCCACAAAACCTGCGCATGCGCATCCCACAAAACCTCGCACGTGTTTTTACTCGACTAGCCTGCGGGATGCATCCTCTCGCACGTGTTTTTACTCGACTTGCCTGCGGGATGCATCCTCTCGCACGTGTTTTTGCTCGACTAGTCTGCGGGATGCATCCTCTCGCACGTGTTTTTACTCGACTACCCTGCGGGATGCATCCTCTCGCACGTGTTTTTGCTCGACTAGCCATGCGCATCCCAAAAAACCTGCGCATGCGCATCCCACAAAACCTCGCACGTGTTTTTACTCGACTAGCCTGCGGGATGCATCCTCTCGCACGTGTTTTTACTCGACTAGCCTGCGGGATGCATTCTCTCGCACGTGTTTTTACTCGACTAGCCTGCGGGATGCATCCTCTCGCACGTGTTTTTGCTCGACTAGCCATGCGCATCCCACAAAACCTGCGCATGCGCATCCCACAAAACCTCGCACGTGTTTTTACTCGACTAGCCTGCGGGATGCATTCTCTCGCACGTGTTTTTGCTTTACCAGCCTGCGGGATGCATCCTCTCGCACGTGTTTTTGCTCGACTAGCCTGCGGGATGCATCCTCTCGCACGTGTTTGTGCTCGACTAGCCTGCGGGATGCATCCTCTCGCACGTGTTTTTACTCGACTACCCTGCGGGATGCATCCTTTCGCACGTGTTTTTGCTCGACTAGCCTGCGGGATGCATCCTCTCGCACGTGTTTTTACTCGACTACCCTGCGGGATGCATCCTCTCGCACGTGTTTTTGCTCGACTAGCCATGCGCATCCCAAAAAACCTGTGCATGAGCATCCCAAAAAACCTGCGCATGCGCATCCCACAAAACCTGCGCATGCGCATCCCACAAAACCTCGCACGTGTTTTTACTCGACTAGCCTGCGGGATGCATCCTCTCGCACGTGTTTTTACTCGACTAGCCTGCGGGATGCATCCTCTCGCACGTTTTTACTCGACTAGCCTGCGGGATGCATCCTCTCGCACGTGTTTTTACTCGTCTAGCCTGCAGGATGCATCCTCTCGCACGTGTTTTTACTCGACTAGCCTGCGGGATGCATCCTCTCGCACGTGTTTTTGCTCGACTAGCCATGCGCATCCCAAAAAACCTGCGCATGCGCATCCCAAAAAACCTGCGCATGCGCATCCCACAAAACCTGCGCATGCGCATCCCACAAAACCTCGCACGTGTTTTTACTCGACTAGCCTGCGGGATGCATCCTCTCGCACGTGTTTTTACTCGACTAGCCTTCGGGATTCATCCTCTCGCACGTGTTTTTACTCGACTAGCCTGCGGGATGCATCCTCTCGCACGTGTTTTTGCTCGACTAGCCTGCGGGATGCATCCTCCCGCACGTGTTTTTACTCGACTACCCTGCGGGATGCATCCTCTCGCACGTGTTTTTGCTCGACTAGCCATGCGCATCCCAAAAAACCTGCGCATGCGAAACCCACAAAACCTCGCACGTGTTTTTACTCGACTAGCCTGCGGGATGCATCCTCTCGCACGTGTTTTTACTCGACTTGCCTGCGGGATGCATCCTCTCGCACGTGTTTTTGCTCGACTAGCCTGCGGGATGCATCCTCTCGCACGTGTTTTTACTCGACTACCCTGCGGGATGCATCCTCTCGCACGTGTTTTTGCTCGACTAGCCATGCGCATCCCAAAAAACCTGCGCATGCGCATCCCACAAAACCTGCGCATGCGCATCCCACAAAACCTGCGCATGCGCATCCCACAAAACCTCGCACGTGTTTTTACTCGTCTAGCCTGCAGGATGCATCCTCTCGCACGTGTTTTTACTCGACTAGCCTGCGGGATGCATCCTCTCGCACGTGTTTTTGCTCGACTAGCCATGCGCATCCCAAAAAACCTGCGCATGCGCATCCCAAACAACCTGCGCATGCGCATCCCAAAAAACCTGCGCATGCGCATCCCACAAAACCTGCGCATGCGCATCCCACAAAACCTCGCACGTGTTTTTACTCGACTAGCCTGCGGGATGCATCCTCTCGCACGTGTTTTTACTCGACTTGCCTGCGGGATGCATCCTCTCGCACGTGTTTTTGCTCGACTAGTCTGCGGGATGCATCCTCTCGCACGTGTTTTTACTCGACTACCCTGCGGGATGCATCCTCTCGCACGTGTTTTTGCTCGACTAGCCATGCGCATCCCAAAAAACCTGCGCATGCGCATCCCAAAAAACCTGCGCATGCGCATCCCACAAAACCTGCGCATGCGAATCCCACAAAACCTCGCACGTGTTTTTACTCGACTAGCCTGCGGGATGCATCCTCTCGCACGTGTTTTTACTCGACTTGCCTGCGGGATGCATCCTCTCGCACGTGTTTTTGCTCGACTAGCCTGCGGGATGCATCCTCTCGCACGTGGTTTTACTCGACTACCCTGCGGGATGCATCCTCTCGCACGTGTTTTTGCTCGACTAGCCATGCGCATCCCAAAAAACCTGCGCATGCGCATCCCACAAAACCTCGCACGTGTTTTTACTCGTCTAGCCTGCAGGATGCATCCTCTCGCACGTGTTTTTACTCGACTAGCCTGCGGGATGCATCCTCTCGCACGTGTTTTTGCTCGACTAGCCATGCGCATCCCAAAAAACCTGCGCATGCGCATCCCAAACAACCTGCGCATGCGCATCCCAAAAAACCTGCGCATGCGCATCCCACAAAACCTGCGCATGCGCATCCCACAAAACCTCGCACGTGTTTTTACTCGACTAGCCTGCGGGATGCATCCTCTCGCACGTGTTTTTACTCGACTTGCCTGCGGGATGCATCCTCTCGCACGTGTTTTTGCTCGACTAGCCTGCGGGATGCATCCTCTCGCACGTGTTTTTACTCGACTACCCTGCGGGATGCATCCTCTCGCACGTGTTTTTGCTCGACTAGGCATGCGCATCCCAAAAAACCTGCGCATGAGCATCCCGCAAAACCTGCGCATGCGCATCCCACAAAACCTGGCACGTGTTTTTACTCGACTAGCCTGCGGGATGCATCCTCTCGCACGTGTTTTTACTCGACTAGCCTGCGGGATGCATCCTCTCGCACGTGTTTTTACTCGACTAGCCTGCGGGATGCATTCTCTCGCACGTGTTTTTACTCGACTAGCCTGCGGGATGCATCCTCTCGCACGTGTTTTTGCTCGACTAGCCATGCGCATCCCACAAAACCTGGGCATGCGCATCCCACAAAACCTCGCACGTGTTTTTACTCGACTAGCCTGCGGGATGCATTCTCTCGCACGTGTTTTTGCTCGACCAGCCTGCGGGATGCATCCTCTCGCACGTGTTTTTGCTCGACCAGCCTGCGGGATGCATCCTCTCGCACGTGTTTGTGCTCGACTAGACTGCGGGATGCATTCTCTCGCACGTGTTTTTACTCGACTAGCCTGCGGGATGCATCCTCTCGCACGTGTTTTTGCTCGACTAGCCATGCGCATCCCAAAAAACCTGCGCATGAGCATCCCGCAAAACCTGCGCATGCGCATCCCACAAAACCTGGCACGTGTTTTTACTCGACTAG
The DNA here is from genome assembly GCF_051020765.1 of Lasioglossum baleicum. Lineage (NCBI taxonomy): Eukaryota > Metazoa > Arthropoda > Insecta > Hymenoptera > Halictidae > Lasioglossum > Lasioglossum baleicum. Next base: position 112,024 of record NW_027469385.1, on the reverse strand, counting down.
CCTGCGGGATGCATCCTCTCGCACGTGTTTTTACTCGACTAGCCTGCGGGATGCATTCTCTCGCACGTGTTTTTACTCGACTAGCCTGCGGGATGCATCCTCTCGCACGTGTTTTTGCTCGACTAGCCATGCGCATCCCACAAAACCTGCGCATGCGCATCCCACAAAACCTCGCACGTGTTTTTACTCGACTAGCCTGCGGGATGCATCCTCTCGCACGTGTTTTTACTCGACTAGCCTGCGGGATGCATCCTCTCGCACGTGTTTTTGCTGGACTAGCCAGCGGGATGCAACCTCTCGCACGTGTTTTTGCTCGACTAGCCATGCGCATCCCAAAAAACCTGCGCATGAGCATCCCGCAAAACCTGCGCATGCGCATCCCACAAAACCTGGCACGTGTTTTTACTCGACTAGCCTGCGGGATGCATCCTCTCGCACGTGTTTTTACTCGACTAGCCTGCGGGATGCATTCTCTCGCACGTGTTTTTACTCGACTAGCCTGCGGGATGCATCCTCTCGCACGTGTTTTTGCTCGACTAGCCATGCGCATCCCACAAAACCTGCGCATGCGCATCCCACAAAACCTCGCACGTGTTTTTACTCGACTAGCCTGCGGGATGCATCCTCTCGCACGTGTTTTTACTCGACTAGCCTGCGGGATGCATCCTCTCGCACGTGTTTTTGCTGGACTAGCCAGCGGGATGCAACCTCTCGCACGTGTTTTTGCTCGACTAGGCATGCGCATCCCAAAAAACCTGCGCATGAGCATCCCGCAAAACCTGCGCATGCGCATCCCACAAAACCTGGCACGTGTTTTTACTCGACTAGCCTGCGGGATGCATCCTCTCGCACGTGTTTTTACTCGACTAGCCTGCGGGATGCATCCTCTCGCTCGTGTTTTTGCTGGACTAGCCAGCGGGATGCATCCTCTCGCACGTGTTTTTACTCGACTAGCCTGCGGGATGCATTCTCTCGCACGTGTTTTTACTCGACTAGCCTGCGGGATGCATCCTCTCGCACGTGTTTTTGCTGGACTAGCCAGCGGGATGCATCCTCTCGCACGTGTTTTTGCTCGACTAGGCATGCGCATCCCAAAAAACCTGCGCATGAGCATCCCGCAAAACCTGCGCATGCGCATCCCACAAAACCTCGCACGTGTTTTTACTCGACTAGCCTGCGGGATGCATCCTCTCGCACGTGTTTTTACTCGACTAGCCTGCGGGATGCATCCTCTCGCACGTGTTTTTGCTGGACTAGCCAGCGGGATGCATCCTCTCGCACGTGTTTTTACTCGACTAGCCTGCGGGATGCATTCTCTCGCACGTGTTTTTACTCGACTAGCCTGCGGGATGCATCCTCTCGCACGTGTTTTTGCTCGACTAGCCATGCGCATCCCACAAAACCTGCGCATGCACATCCCACAAAACCTGGCACGTGTTTTTACTCGACTAGCCTGCGGGATGCATCCTCTCGCACGTGTTTTTACTCGACTAGACTGCGGGATGCATCCTCTCGCACGTGTTTTTGCTGGACTAGCCAGCGGGATGCATCCTCTCGCACGTGTTTTTACTCGACTAGCCTGCGGGATGCATCCTCTCGCACGTGTTTTTGCTGGACTAGCCAGCGGGATGCATCCTCTCGCACGTGTTTTTGCTCGACTAGGCATGCGCATCCCAAAAAACCTGCGCATGAGCATCCCGCAAAACCTGCGCATGCGCATCCCACAAAACCTCGCACGTGTTTTTACTCGACTAGCCTGCGGGATGCATCCTCTCGCACGTGTTTTTACTCGACTAGCCTGCGGGATGCATCCTCTCGCACGTGTTTTTGCTGGACTAGCCAGCGGGATGCATCCTCTCGCACGTGTTTTTACTCGACTAGCCTGCGGGATGCATTCTCTCGCACGTGTTTTTACTCGACTAGCCTGCGGGATGCATCCTCTCGCACGTGTTTTTGCTCGACTAGCCATGCGCATCCCACAAAACCTGCGCATGCACATCCCACAAAACCTCGCACGTGTTTTTACTCGACTAGCCTGCGGGATGCATTCTCTCGCACGTGTTTTTGCTCGACCAGCCTGCGGGATGCATCCTCTCGCACGTGTTTTTGCTCGACTAGCCTGCGGGGTGCATCCTCTCGCACGTGTTTTTGCTCGACTAGCCATGCGCATCCCAAAAAACCTGCGCATGCGCATCCCAAAAAACCTGCGCATGCGCATCCCAAAAAACCTGCGCATGCGCATCCCACAAAACCTGCGCATGCGCATCCCACAAAACCTCGCACGTGTTTTTACTCGACTAGCCTGCGGGATGCATCCTCTAGCACGTGTTTTTACTCGACTACCCTGCGGGATGCATCCTCTCGCACGTGTTTTTGCTCGACTAGCCATGCGCATCCCAAAAAACCTGCGCATGCGCATCCCACAAAACCTGCGCATGCGCATCCCACAAAACCTCGCACGTGTTTTTGCTCGACTAGGCATGCGCATCCCAAAAAACCTGCGCATGAGCATCCCGCAAAACCTGCGCATGCGCATCCCACAAAACCTGGCACGTGTTTTTACTCGACTAGCCTGCGGGATGCATCCTCTCGCACGTGTTTTTACTCGACTAGCCTGCGGGATGCATCCTCTCGCACGTGTTTTTACTCGACTAGCCTGCGGGATGCATTCTCTCGCACGTGTTTTTACTCGACTAGCCTGCGGGATGCATCCTCTCGCACGTGTTTTTGCTCGACATACATGCGCATCCCACAAAACCTGCGCATGCGCATCCCACAAAACCTCGCACGTGTTTTTACTCGACTAGCCTGCGGGATGCATTCTCTCGCACGTGTTTTTGCTCGACCAGCCTGCGGGATGCATCCTCTCGCACGTGTTTTTGCTCGACTAGCCTGCGGGATGCATCCTCTCGCACGTGTTTGTGCTCGACTAGCCTGCGGGATGCATCCTCTCGCACGTGTTTTTACTCGACTACCCTGCGGGATGCATCCTCTCGCACGTGTTTTTGCTCGACTAGCCATGCGCATCCCAAAAAACCTGCGCATGCGCATCCCACAAAACCTGCGCATGCGCATCCCACAAAACCTGCGCATGCGCATCCCACAAAACCTCGCACGTGTTTTTACTCGACAAGCCTGCGGGATGCATCCTCTCGCACGTGTTTTTACTCGACTAGCCTGCGGGATGCATCCTCCCGCACGTGTTTTGGCTGGACTAGCCTGCGGGATGCATCCTCTCGCACGTGTTTTTGCTCGACTAGGCATGCGCATCCCAAAAAACCTGCGCATGAGCATCCCGCAAAACCTGCGCATGCGCATCCCACAAAACCTGGCACGTGTTTTTACTCGACTAGCCTGCGGGATGCATCCTCTCGCACGTGTTTTTACTCGACTTGCCTGCGGGATGCATCCTCTCGCACGTGTTTTTGCTCGACTAGCCTGCGGGATGCATCCTCTCGCACGTGTTTTTACTCGACTACCCTGCGGGATGCATCCTCTCGCACGTGTTTTTGCTCGACTAGCCATGCGCATCCCAAAAAACCTGCGCATGCGCATCCCACAAAACCTGCGCATGCGCATCCCACAAAACCTCGCACGTGTTTTTACTCGTCTAGCCTGCAGGATGCATCCTCTCGCACGTGTTTTTACTCGACTAGCCTGCAGGATGCATCCTCTCGCACGTGTTTTTGCTCGACTAGCCATGCGCATCCCAAAAAACCTGCGCATGCGCATCCCAAAAAACCTGCGCATGCGCATCCCACAAAACCTGCGCATGCGCATCCCACAAAACCTCGCACGTGTTTTTACTCGACTAGCCTGCGGGATGCATCCTCTCGCACGTGTTTTTACTCGACTAGCCTGCGGGATGCATCCTCTCGTACGTGTTTTTACTCGACTAGCCTGCGGGATGCATCCTCTCGCACGTGTTTTTGCTGGACTAGCCTGCGGGATGCATCCTCTCGCACGTGTTTTTGCTCGACTAGGCATGCGCATCCCAAAAAACCTGCGCATGAGCATCCCGCAAAACCTGCGCATGCGCATCCCACAAAACCTGGCACGTGTTTTTACTCGACTAGCCTGCGGGATGCATCCTCTCGCACGTGTTTTTACTCGACTAGCCTGCGGGATGCATTCTCTCGCACGTGTTTTTACTCGACTAGCCTGCGGGATGCATCCTCTCGCACGTGTTTTTGCTCGACTAGCCATGCGCATCCCACAAAACCTGCGCATGCGCATCCCACAAAACCTCGCACGTGTTTTTACTCGACTAGCCTGCGGGATGCATTCTCTCGCACGTGTTTTTGCTCGACCAGCCTGCGGGATGCATCCTCTCGCACGTGTTTGTGCTCGACTAGCCTGCGGGATGCATCCTCTCGCACGTGTTTTTACTCGACTACCCTGCGGGATGCATCCTCTCGCACGTGTTTTTGCTCGACTAGCCATGCGCATCCCAAAAAACCTGCGCATGCGCATCCCACAAAACCTGCGCATGCGCATCCCACAAAACCTCGCACGTGTTTTTACTCGACAAGCCTGCGGGATGCATCCTCTCGCACGTGTTTTTACTCGACTAGCCTGCGGGATGCATCCTCTCGCACGTGTTTTGGCTGGACTAGCCTGCGGGATGCATCCTCTCGCACGTGTTTTTGCTCGACTAGGCATGCGCATCCCAAAAAACCTGCGCATGAGCATCCCGCAAAACCTGCGCATGCGCATCCCACAAAACCTGGCACGTGTTTTTACTCGACTAGCCTGCGGGATGCATCCTCTCGCACGTGTTTTTACTCGACTTGCCTGCGGGATGCATCCTCTCGCACGTGTTTTTGCTCGACTAGCCTGCGGGATGCATCCTCTCGCACGTGTTTTTACTCGACTACCCTGCGGGATGCATCCTCTCGCACGTGTTTTTGCTCGACTAGCCATGCGCATCCCAAAAAACCTGCGCATGCGCATCCCACAAAACCTGCGCATGCGCATCCCACAAAACCTCGCACGTGTTTTTACTCGTCTAGCCTGCAGGATGCATCCTCTCGCACGTGTTTTTACTCGACTAGCCTGCGGGATGCATCCTCTCGCACGTGTTTTTGCTCGACTAGCCATGCGCATCCCAAAAAACCTGCGCATGCGCATCCCAAAAAACCTGCGCATGCGCATCCCACAAAACCTGCGCATGCGCATCCCACAAAACCTCGCACGTGTTTTTACTCGACTAGCCTGCGGGATGCATCCTCTCGCACGTGTTTTTACTCGACTAGCCTGCGGGATGCATCCTCTCGCACGTGTTTTTACTCGACTAGCCTGCGGGATGCATCCTCTCGCACGTGTTTTTGCTGGACTAGCCTGCGGGATGCATCCTCTCGCACGTGTTTTTGCTCGACTAGGCATGCGCATCCCAAAAAACCTGCGCATGAGCATCCCGCAAAACCTGCGCATGCGCATCCCACAAAACCTGGCACGTGTTTTTACTCGACTAGCCTGCGGGATGCATCCTCTCGCACGTGTTTTTACTCGACTAGCCTGCGGGATGCATCCTCTCGCACGTGTTTTTACTCGACTAGCCTGCGGGATGCATTCTCTCGCACGTGTTTTTACTCGACTAGCCTGCGGGATGCATCCTCTCGCACGTGTTTTTGCTCGACTAGCCATGCGCATCCCACAAAACCTGCGCATGCGCATCCCACAAAACCTCGCACGTGTTTTTACTCGACTAGCCTGCGGGATGCATTCTCTCGCACGTGTTTTTGCTCGACCAGCCTGCGGGATGCATCCTCTCGCACGTGTTTTTGCTCGACTAGCCTGCGGGATGCATCCTCTCGCACGTGTTTGTGCTCGACTAGCCTGCGGGATGCATCCTCTCGCACGTGTTTTTACTCGACTACCCTGCGGGATGCATCCTCTAGCACGTGTTTTTGCTCGACTAGCCATGCGCATCCCAAAAAACCTGCGCATGCGCATCCCACAAAACCTGCGCATGCGCATCCCACAAAACCTCGCACGTGTTTTTACTCGACTAGCCTGCGGGATGCATCCTCTCGCACGTGTTTTTACTCGACTAGCCTGCGGGATGCATCCTCTCGCACGTGTTTTTGCTGGACTAGCCTGCGGGATGCATCCTCTCGCACGTGTTTTTGCTCGACTAGGCATGCGCATCCCAAAAAACCTGCGCATGAGCATCCCGCAAAACCTGCGCATGCGCATCCCACAAAACCTGGCACGTGTTTTTACTCGACTAGCCTGCGGGATGCATCCTCTCGCACGTGTTTTTACTCGACTAGCCTGCGGGATGCATCCTCTCGCACGTGTTTTTACTCGACTAGCCTGCGGGATGCATTCTCTCGCACGTGTTTTTACTCGACTAGCCTGCGGGATGCATCCTCTCGCACGTGTTTTTGCTCGACTAGCCATGCGCATCCCACAAAACCTGCGCATGCGCATCCCACAAAACCTCGCACGTGTTTTTACTCGACTAGCCTGCGGGATGCATTCTCTCGCACGTGTTTTTGCTCGACCAGCCTGCGGGATGCATCCTCTCGCACGTGTTTTTGCTCGACTAGCCTGCGGGATGCATCCTCTCGCACGTGTTTGTGCTCGACTAGCCTGCGGGATGCATTCTCTCGCACGTGTTTTTACTCGACTAGCCTGCGGGATGCATCCTCTCGCACGTGTTTTTGCTCGACTAGCCATGCGCATCCCAAAAAACCTGCGCATGAGCATCCCGCAAAACCTGCGCATGCGCATCCCACAAAACCTGGCACGTGTTTTTACTCGACTAGCCTGCGGGATGCATCCTTTCGCACGTGTTTTTACTCGACTAGCCTGCGGGATGCATTCTCTCGCACGTGTTTTTACTCGACTAGCCTGCGGGATGCATCCTCTCGCACGTGTTTTTGCTCGACTAGCCATGCGCATCCCACAAAACCTGCGCATGCGCATCCCACAAAACCTCGCACGTGTTTTTACTCGACTAGCCTGCGGGATGCATCCTCTCGCACGTGTTTTTACTCCACTAGCCTGCGGGATGCATCCTCTCGCACGTGTTTTTGCTGGACTAGCCAGCGGGATGCATCCTCTCGCAAGTGTTTTTGCTCGACTAGGCATGCGCATCCCAAAAAACCTGCGCATGAGCATCCCGCAAAACCTGCGCATGCGCATCCCACAAAACCTGGCACGTGTTTTTACTCGACTAGCCTGCGGGATGCATCCTCTCGCACGTGTTTTTACTCGACTATCCTGCGGGATGCATTCTCTCGCACGTGTTTTTACTCGACTAGCCTGCGGGATGCATCCTCTCGCACGTGTTTTTGCTCGACTAGCCATGCGCATCCCACAAAACCTGCGCATGCACATCCCACAAAACCTCGCACGTGTTTTTACTCGACTAGCCTGCGGGATGCATTCTCTCGCACGTGTTTTTGCTCGACCAGCCTGCGGGATGCATCCTCTCGCACGTGTTTTTGCTCGACTAGCCTGCGGGGTGCATCCTCTCGCACGTGTTTTTGCTCGACTAGCCATGCGCATCCCAAAAAACCTGCGCATGCGCATCCCAAAAAACCTGCGCATGCGCATCCCAAAAAACCTGCGCATGCGCATCCCACAAAACCTGCGCATGCGCATCCCACAAAACCTCGCACGTGTTTTTACTCGACTAGCCTGCGGGATGCATCCTCTCGCACGTGTTTTTGCTCGACTAGCCATGCGCATCCCACAAAACCTGCGCATGCACATCCCACAAAACCTCGCACGTGTTTTTACTCGACTAGCCTGCGGGATGCATTCTCTCGCACGTGTTTTTGCTCGACCAGCCTGCGGGATGCATCCTCTCGCACGTGTTTTTGCTCGACTAGCCTGCGGGGTGCATCCTCTCGCACGTGTTTTTGCTCGACTAGCCATGCGCATCCCAAAAAACCTGCGCATGCGCATCCCAAAAAACCTGCGCATGCGCATCCCAAAAAACCTGCGCATGCGCATCCCACAAAACCTGCGCATGCGCATCCCACAAAACCTCGCACGTGTTTTTACTCGACTAGCCTGCGGGATGCATCCTCTCGCACGTGTTTTTACTCGACTACCCTGCGGGATGCATCCTCTCGCACGTGTTTTTGCTCGACTAGCCATGCGCATCCCAAAAAACCTGCGCATGCGCATCCCACAAAACCTGCGCATGCGCATCCCACAAAACCTCGCACGTGTTTTTACTCGACTAGCCTGCGGGATGCATCCTCTCGCACGTGTTTTTACTCGACTAGTCTGCGGGATGCATCCTCTCGCACGTGTTTTTGCTCGACTAGCCTGCGGGATGCATCCTCTCGCACGTGTTTTTACTCGACTACCCTGCGGGATGCATCCTCTCGCACGTGTTTTTGCTCGACTAGCCATGCGCATCCCAAAAAACCTGCGCATGCGCATCCCACAAAACCTCGCACGTGTTTTTACTCGACTAGCCTGCGGGATGCATCCTCTCGCACGTGTTTTTACTCGACTTGCCTGCGGGATGCATCCTCTCGCACGTGTTTTTGCTCTACTAGCCTGCGGGATGCATCCTCTCGCACGTGTTTTTACTCGACTACCCTGCGGGATGCATCCTCTCGCACGTGTTTTTGCTCGACTAGCCATGCGCATCCCAAAAAACCTGCGCATGCGCATCCCACAAAACCTGCGCATGCGCATCCCACAAAACCTCGCACGTGTTTTTACTCGACTAGCCTGCGGGATGCATCCTCTCGCACGTGTTTTTACTCGACTAGCCTGCGGGATGCATCCTCTCGCACGTGTTTTTACTCGACTAGCCTGCGGGATGCATCCTCTCGCACGTGTTTTTGCTGGACTAGCCTGCGGGATGCATCCTCTCGCACGTGTTTTTGCTCGACTAGGCATGCGCATCCCAAAAAACCTGCGCATGAGCATCCCGCAAAACCTGCGCATGCGCATCCCACAAAACCTGGCACGTGTTTTTACTCGACTAGCCTGCGGGATGCATCCTCTCGCACGTGTTTTTACTCGACTAGCCTGCGGGATGCATTCTCTCGCACGTGTTTTTACTCGACTAGCCTGCGGGATGCATCCTCTCGCACGTGTTTTTGCTCGACATACATGCGCATCCCACAAAACCTGCGCATGCGCATCCCACAAAACCTCGCACGTGTTTTTACTCGACTAGCCTGCGGGATGCATTCTCTCGCACGTGTTTTTGCTCGACCAGCCTGCGGGATGCATCCTCTCGCACGTGTTTTTGCTCGACTAGCCTGCGGGATGCATCCTCTCGCACGTGTTTTTGCTCGACTAGCCATGCGCATCCCAAAAAACCTGCGCATGCGCATCCCACAAAACCTGCGCCTGCGCATCCCACAAAACCTCGCACGTGTTTTTACTCGACTAGCCTGCGGGATGCATCCTCTCGCACGTGTTTTTGCTCGACTAGCCATGCGCATACCACAAAACCTGCGCATGCGCATCCCACAAAACCTCGCACGTGTTTTTACTCGACTAGCCTGCGGGATGCATTCTCTCGCACGTGTTTTTACTCGACTAGCCTGCGGGATGCATCCTCTCGCACGTGTTTTTGCTCGACTAGCCATGCGCATCCCACAAAACCTGCGCATGCGCATCCCACAAAACCTCGCACGTGTTTTTACTCGACTAGCCTGCGGGATGCATCCTCTCGCACGTGTTTTTACTCGACTACCCTGCGGGATGCATCCTCTCGCACGTGTTTTTGCTCGACTAGCCATGCGCATCCCAAAAAACCTGCGCATGCGCATCCCACAAAACCTGCGCATGCGCATCCCACAAAACCTGCGCATGCGCATCCCACAAAACCTCGCACGTGTTTTTACTCGACTAGCCTGCGGGATGCATCCTCTCGCACGTGTTTTTACTCGACTAGTCTGCGGGATGCATCCTCTCGCACGTGTTTTTGCTCGACTAGCCTGCGGGATGCATCCTCTCGCACGTGTTTTTACTCGACTACCCTGCGGGATGCATCCTCTCGCACGTGTTTTTGCTCGACTAGCCATGCGCATCCCAAAAAACCTGCGCATGCGCATCCCACAAAACCTCGCACGTGTTTTTACTCGACTAGCCTGCGGGATGCATCCTCTCGCACGTGTTTTTACTCGACTTGCCTGCGGGATGCATCCTCTCGCACGTGTTTTTGCTCGACTAGCCTGCGGGATGCATCCTCTCGCACGTGTTTTTACTCGACTACCCTGCGGGATGCATCCTCTCGCACGTGTTTTTGCTCGACTAGCCATGCGCATCCCAAAAAACCTGCGCATGCGCATCCCACAAAACCTGCGCATGCGCATCCCACAAAACCTCGCACGTGTTTTTACTCGACTAGCCTGCGGGATGCATCCTCTCGCACGTGTTTTTACTCGACTAGCCTGCGGGATGCATCCTCTCGCACGTGTTTTTACTCGACTAGCCTGCGGGATGCATCCTCTCGCACGTGTTTTTGCTGGACTAGCCTGCGGGATGCATCCTCTCGCACGTGTTTTTGCTCGACTAGGCATGCGCATCCCACAAAACCTGGCACGTGTTTTTACTCGACTAGCCTGCGGGATGCATCCTCTCGCACGTGTTTTTACTCGACTAGCCTGCGGGATGCATCCTCTCGCACGTGTTTTTACTCGACTAGCCTGCGGGATGCATTCTCTCGCACGTGTTTTTACTCGACTAGCCTGCGGGATGCATCCTCTCGCACGTGTTTTTGCTCGACATACATGCGCATCCCACAAAACCTGCGCATGCGCATCCCACAAAACCTCGCACGTGTTTTTACTCGACTAGCCTGCGGGATGCATTCTCTCGCACGTGTTTTTGCTCGACCAGCCTGCGGGATGCATCCTCTCGCACGTGTTTTTGCTCGACTAGCCTGCGGGATGCATCCTCTCGCACGTGTTTTTGCTGGACTAGCCATGCGCATCCCACAAAACCTGCGCATGCGCATCCCACAAAACCTCGCACGTGTTTTTGCTCGACTAGCCTGCGGGATGCATCCTCTCGCACGTGTTTTTACTCGACTACCCTGCGGGATGCATCCTCTCGCACGTGTTTTTGCTCGACTAGCCATGCGCATCCCAAAAAACCTGCGCATGCGCATCCCACAAAACCTGCGCATGCGCATCCCACAAAACCTCGCACGTGTTTTTACTCGTCTAGCCTGCAGGATGCATCCTCTCGCACGTGTTTTTGCTGGACTAGCCTGCGGGATGCATCCTCTCGCACGTGTTTTTGCTCGACTAGGCATGCGCATCCCAAAAAACCTGCGCATGAGCATCCCGCAAAACCTGCGCATGTGCATCCCACAAAACCTGGCACGTGTTTTTACTCGACTAGCCTGCGGGATGCATCCTCTCGCACGTGTTTTTACTCGACTAGCCTGCGGGATGCATCCTCTCGCACGTGTTTTTACTCGACTATCCTGCGGGATGCATTCTCTCGCACGTGTTTTTACTCGACTAGCCTGCGGGATGCATTATCTCGCACGTGTTTTTGCTCGACTAGCCATGCGCATCCCACAAAATCTGCGCATGCGCATCCCACAAAACCTCGCACGTGTTTTTACTCGACTAGCCTGCGGGATGCATTCTCTCGCACGTGTTTTTGCTCGACCAGCCTGCGGGATGCATCCTCTCGCACGTGTTTTTGCTCGACTAGCCTGCGGGATGCATCCTCTCGCACGTGTTTGTGCTCGACTAGCCTGCGGGATGCATCCTCTCGCACGTGTTTTTACTCGACTACCCTGCGGGATGCATCCTTTCGCACGTGTTTTTGCTCGACTAGCCTGCGGGTTGCATCCTCTCGCACGTGTTTTTACTCGACTAGCCTGCGGGATGCATCCTCTCGCACGTGTTTTTGCTCGACTAGCCTGCGGGATGCATCCTCTCGCACGTGTTTTTACTCGACTACCCTGCGGGATGCATCCTCTCGCACGTGTTTTTACTCGACTAGCCTGCGGGATGCATCCTCTCGCACGTGTTTTTGCTGGACTAGCCTGCGGGATGCATCCTCTCGCACGTGTTTTTGCTCGACTAGGCATGCGCATCCCAAAAAACCTGCGCATGAGCATCCCGCAAAACCTGCGCATGCGCATCCCACAAAACCTGGCACGTGTTTTTACTCGACTAGCCTGCGGGATGCATCCTCTCGCACGTGTTTTTACTCGACTAGCCTGCGGGATGCATCCTCTCGCACGTGTTTTTACTCGACTAGCCTGCGGGATGCATTCTCTCGCACGTGTTTTTACTCGACTAGCCTGCGGGATGCATCCTCTCGCACGTGTTTTTGCTCGACATACATGCGCATCCCACAAAACCTGCGCATGCGCATCCCACAAAACCTCGCACGTGTTTTTACTCGACTAGCCTGCGGGATGCATTCTCTCGCACGTGTTTTTGCTCGACCAGCCTGCGGGATGCATCCTCTCGCACGTGTTTTTGCTCGACTAGCCTGCGGGATGCATTCTCTCGCACGTGTTTTTGCTCGACCAGCCTGCGGGATGCATCCTCTCGCACGTGTTTTTGCTCGACATACATGCGCATCCCACAAAACCTGCGCATGCGCATCCCACAAAACCTCGCACGTGTTTTTACTCGACTAGCCTGCGGGATGCATTCTCTCGCACGTGTTTTTGCTCGACCAGCCTGCGGGATGCATCCTCTCGCACGTGTTTTTGCTCGACTAGCCTGCGGGATGCATCCTCTCGCACGTGTTTGTGCTCGACTAGCCTGCGGGATGCATCCTCTCGCACGTGTTTTTACTCGACTACCCTGCGGGATGCATCCTCTCGCACGTGTTTTTGCTCGACTAGCCATGCGCATCCCAAAAAACCTGCGTATGCGCATCCCACAAAACCTGCGCATGCGCATCCCACAAAACCTGCGCATGCGCATCCCACAAAACCTCGCACGTGTTTTTACTCGACTAGCCTGCGGGATGCATCCTCTCGCACGTGTTTTTACTCGACTAGCCTGCGGGATGCATCCTCTCGCACGTGTTTTTGCTGGACTAGCCTGCGGGATGCATCCTCTCGCACGTGTTTTTGCTCGACTAGGCATGCGCATCCCAAAAAACCTGCGCATGAGCATCCCGCAAAACCTGCGCATGCGCATCCCACAAAACCTGGCACGTGTTTTTACTCGACTAGCCTGCGGGATGCATCCTCTCGCACGTGTTTTTACTCGACTAGCCTGCGGGATGCATCCTCTCGCACGTGTTTTTACTCGACTAGCCTGCGGGATGCATTCTCTCGCACGTGTTTTTAGTCGACTAGCCTGCGGGATGCATCCTCTCGCACGTGTTTTTGCTGGACTAGCCTGCGGGATGCATCCTCTCGCACGTGTTTTTGCTCGACTAGCCATGCGCATCCCAAAAAACCTGCGCATGCGCATCCCACAAAACCTGCGCCTGCGCATCCCACAAAACCTCGCACGTGTTTTTACTCGACTAGCCTGCGGGATGCATCCTCTCGCACGTGTTTTTGCTCGACTAGCCATGCGCATACCACAAAACCTGCGCATGCGCATCCCACAAAACCTCGCACGTGTTTTTACTCGACTAGCCTGCGGGATGCATCCTCTCGCACGTGTTTTTACTCAACTAGCCTGCGGGATGCATCCTCTCGCACGTGTTTTTGCTGGACTAGCCAGCGGGATGCATCCTCTCGCACGTGTTTTTGCTCGACTAGGCATGCGCATCCCAAAAAACCTGCGCATGAGCATCCCGCAAAACCTGCGCATGCGCATTCCACAAAACCTGGCACGTGTTTTTACTCGACTAGCCTGCGGGATGCATCCTCTCGCACGTGTTTTTACTCGACTAGCCTGCGGGATGCATTCTCTCGCACGTGTTTTTACTCGACTAGCCTGCGGGATGCATCCTCTCGCACGTGTTTTTGCTCGACTAGCCATGCGCATCCCACAAAACCTGCGCATGCGCATCCCACAAAACCTCGCACGTGTTTTTACTCGACTAGCCTGCGGGATGCATTCTCTCGCACGTGTTTTTGCTCGACCAGCCTGCGGGATGCATCCTCTCGCACGTGTTTTTGCTCGACTAGCCTGCGGGATGCATCCTCTCGCACGTGTTTTTGCTCGACTAGCCATGCGCATCCCAAAAAACCTGCGCATGCGCATCCCAAAAAACCTGCGCATGCGCATCCCAAAAAACCTGCGCATGCGCATCCCACAAAACCTGCGCATGCGCATCCCACAAAACCTCGCACGTGTTTTTACTCGACTAGCCTGCGGGATGCATCCTCTCGCACGTGTTTTTGCTCGACTAGCCATGCGCATCCCAAAAAACCTGCGCATGCGCATCCCACAAAACCTCGCACGTGTTTTTACTCGACTAGCCTGCGGGATGCATCCTCTCGCACGTGTTTTTACTCGACTAGCCTGCGGGATGCATTCTCTCGCACGTGTTTTTACTCGACTAGCCTGCGGGATGCATCCTCTCGCACGTGTTTTTGCTCGACTAGCCATGCGCATCCCACAAAACCTGCGCATGCGCATCCCACAAAACCTCGCACGTGTTTTTACTCGACTAGCCTGCGGGATGCATTCTCTCGCACGTGTTTTTGCTCGACCAGCCTGCGGGATGCATCCTCTCGCACGTGTTTTTGCTCGACTAGCCTGCGGGATGCATCCTCTCGCACGTGTTTTTGCTCGACTAGCCATGCGCATCCCAAAAAACCTGCGCATGCGCATCCCAAAAAACCTGCGCATGCGCATCCCAAAAAACCTGCGCATGCGCATCCCACAAAACCTGCGCATGCGCATCCCACAAAACCTCGCACGTGTTTTTACTCGACTAGCCTGCGGGATGCATCCTCTCGCACGTGTTTTTGCTCGACTAGCCTGCGGGATGCATCCTCTCGCACGTGTTTTTACTCGACTACCCTGCGGGATGCATCCTCTCGCACGTGTTTTTGCTCGACTAGCCATGCGCATCCCAAAAAACCTGCGCATGCGCATCCCACAAAACCTGCGCATGCGCATCCCACAAAACCTCGCACGTGTTTTTACTCGTCTAGCCTGCAGGATGCATCCTCTCGCACGTGTTTTTACTCGACTAGCCTGCGGGATGCATCCTCTCGCACGTGTTTTTGCTCGACTAGCCATGCGCATCCCAAAAAACCTGCGCATGCGCATCCCAAAAAACCTGCGCATGCGCATCCCACAAAACCTGCGCATGCGCATCCCACAAAACCTGCGCATGCGCATCCCACAAAACCTCGCACGTGTTTTTACTCGACTAGCCTGCGGGATGCATCCTCTCGCACGTGTTTTTACTCGACTTGCCTGCGGGATGCATCCTCTCGCACGTGTTTTTGCTCGACTAGCCTGCGGGATGCATCCTCTCGCACGTGTTTTTACTCGACTACCCTGCGGGATGCATCCTCTCGCACGTGTTTTTGCTCGACTAGCCATGCGCATCCCAAAAAACCTGCGCATGCGCATCCCACAAAACCTGCGCATGCGCATACCACAAAACCTCGCACGTGTTTTTACTCGTCTAGCCTGCAGGATGCATCCTCTCGCACGTGTTTTTACTCGACTAGCCTGCGGGATGCATCCTCTCGCACGTGTTTTTGCTCGACTAGCCATGCGCATCCCAAAAAACCTGCGCATGCGCATCCCAAAAAACCTGCGCATGCGCATCCCAAAAAACCTGCGCATGCGCATCCCACAAAACCTGCGCATGCGCATCCCACAAAACCTGCGCATGCGCATCCCACAAAACCTCGCACGTGTTTTTACTCGACTGGCCTGCGGGATGCATCTTCTCGCACGTGTTTTTACTCGACTAGCCTGCGGGATGCATCCTCTCGCACGTGTTTTTACTCGACTAGCCTGCGGGATGCATCCTCTCGCACGTGTTTTTACTCGACTAGCCTGCGGGATGCATTCTCTCGCACGTGTTTTTACTCGACTAGCCTGCGGGATGCATCCTCTCGCACGTGTTTTTGCTCGACTAGCCATGCGCATCCCAAAAAACCTGCGCATGCGCATCCCAAAAAACCTCGCACGTGTTTTTACTCGACTAGCCTGCGGGATGCATTCTCTCGCACGTGTTTTTGCTCGACCAGCCTGCGGGATGCATCCTCTCGCACGTGTTTTTGCTCGACTAGCCTGCGGCATGCATCCTCTCGCACGTGTTTTTGCTCGACTAGCCATGCGCATCCCAAAAAACCTGCGCATGCGCATCCCACAAAACCTCGCACGTGTTTTTACTCGACTAGCCTGCGGGATGCATCCTCTCGCACGTGTTTTTACTCGACTTGCCTGCGGGATGCATCCTCTCGCACGTGTTTTTGCTCGACTAGCCTGCGGGATGCATCCTCTCGCACGTGTTTTTACTCGACTACCCTGCGGGATGCATCCTCTCGCACGTGTTTTTGCTCGACTAGCCATGCGCATCCCAAAAAACCTGCGCATGCGCATCCCACAAAACCTGCGCATGCGCATCCCACAAAACCTCGTACGTGTTTTTACTCGTCTAGCCTGCAGGATGCATCCTCTCGCACGTGTTTTTGCTGGACTAGCCTGCGGGATGCATCCTCTCGCACGTGTTTTTGCTCGACTAGGCATGCGCATCCCAAAAAACCTGCGCATGAGCATCCCGCAAAACCTGCGCATGCGCATCCCACAAAACCTGGCACGTGTTTTTACTCGACTAGCCTGCGGGATGCATCCTCTCGCACGTGTTTTTACTCGACTAGCCTGCGGGATGCATCCTCTCGCACGTGTTTTTACTCGACTATCCTGCGGGATGCATTCTCTCGCACGTGTTTTTACTCGACTAGCCTGCGGGATGCATTATCTCGCACGTGTTTTTGCTCGACTAGCCATGCGCATCCCACAAAATCTGCGCATGCGCATCCCACAAAACCTCGCACGTGTTTTTACTCGACTAGCCTGCGGGATGCATTCTCTCGCACGTGTTTTTGCTCGACCAGCCTGCGGGATGCATCCTCTCGCACGTGTTTTTGCTCGACTAGCCTGCGGGATGCATCCTCTCGCACGTGTTTGTGCTCGACTAGCTTGCGGGATGCATCCTCTCGCACGTGTTTTTACTCGACTACCCTGCGGGATGCATCCTTTCGCACGTGTTTTTGCTCGACTAGCCTGCGGGTTGCATCCTCTCGCACGTGTTTTTACTCGACTAGCCTGCGGGATGCATCCTCTCGCACGTGTTTTTGCTCGACTAGCCTGCGGGATGCATCCTCTCGCACGTGTTTTTACTCGACTACCCTGCGGGATGCATCCTCTCGCACGTGTTTTTGCTCGACTAGCCATGCGCATCCCAAAAAACCTGCGCATGCGCATCCCACAAAACCTCGCACGTGTTTTTACTCGACTAGCCTGCGGGATGCATCCTCTCGCACGTGTTTTTACTCGACTTGCCTGCGGGATGCATCCTCTCGCACGTGTTTTTGCTCGACTAGCCTGCGGGATGCATCCTCTCGCACGTGTTTTTACTCGACTACCCTGCGGGATGCATCCTCTCGCACGTGTTTTTGCTCGACTAGCCATGCGCATCCCAAAAAACCTGCGCATGCGCATCCCACAAAACCTGCGCATGCGCATCCCACAAAACCTCGCACGTGTTTTTACTCGTCTAGCCTGCAGGATGCATCCTCTCGCACGTGTTTTTACTCGACTAGCCTGCGGGATGCATCCTCTCGCACGTGTTTTTGCTCGACTAGCCATGCGCATCCCAAAAAACCTGCGCATGCGCATCCCAAAAAACCTGCGCATGCGCATCCCACAAAACCTGCGCATGCGCATCCCACAAAACCTCGCACGTGTTTTTACTCGACTAGCCTGCGGGATGCATCCTCTCGCACGTGTTTTTACTCGACTTGCCTGCGGGATGCATCCTCTCGCACGTGTTTTTGCTCGACTAGCCTGCGGGATGCATCCTCTGGCACGTGTTTTTACTCGACTACCCTGCGGGATGCATCCTCTCGCACGTGTTTTTGCTCGACTAGCCATGCGCATCCCAAAAAACCTGCGCATGCGCATCCCACAAAACCTGCGCATGCGCATCCCACAAAACCTAGCACGTGTTTTTACTCGTCTAGCCTGCAGGATGCATCCTCTCGCACGTGTTTTTACTCGACTAGCCTGCGGGATGCATCCTCTCGCACGTGTTTTTGCTCGACTAGCCATGCGCATCCCAAAAAACCTGCGCATGCGCATCCCAAAAAACCTGCGCATGCGCATCCCAAAAAACCTGCGCATGCGCATCTCAAAAAACCTGCGCATGCGCATCCCACAAAACCTGCGCATGCGCATCCCACAAAACCTGCGCATGCGCATCCCACAAAACCTGCGCATGCGCGTCCCACAAAACCTCGCACGTGTTTTTACTCGACTGGCCTGCGGGATGCATCTTCTCGCACGTGTTTTTACTCGACTAGCCTGCGGGATGCATCCTCTCGCACGTGTTTTTACTCGACTAGCCTGCGGGATGCATCCTCTCGCACGTGTTTTTACTCGACTAGCCTGCGGGATGCATCCTCTCGCACGTGTTTTTACTCGACTAGCCTGCGGGATGCATCCTCTCGCACGTGTTTTTGCTCGACTAGCCATGCGCATCCCAAAAAACCTGCGCATGCGCATCCCAAAAAACCTGCGCATGCGCATCCCAAAAAACCTGCGCATGCGCATCCCAAAAAACCTGCGCATCCCACAAAACCTGCGCATGCGCATCCCACAAAACCTCGCACGTGTTTTTACTCGACTAGCCTGCGGGATGCATCCTCTCGCACGTGTTTTTACTCGACTAGCCTGCGGGATGCATCCTCTCGCACGTGTTTTTACTCGACTAGCCTGCGGGATGCATCCTCTCGCACGTGTTTTTGCTGGACTAGCCTGCGGGATGCATCCTCTCGCACGTGTTTTTGCTCGACTAGGCATGCGCATCCCAAAAAACCTGCGCATGAGCATCCCGCAAAACCTGCGCATGCGCATCCCACAAAACCTGGCACGTGTTTTTACTCGACTAGCCTGCGGGATGCATCCTCTCGCACGTGTTTTTACTCGACTAGCCTGCGGGATGCATCCTCTCGCACGTGTTTTTACTCGACTAGCCTGCGGGATGCATTCTCTCGCACGTGTTTTTACTCGACTAGCCTGCGGGATGCATCCTCTCGCACGTGTTTTTGCTCGACTAGCCATGCGCATCCCACAAAACCTGCGCATGCGCATCCCCCAAAACCTCGCACGTGTTTTTACTCGACTAGCCTGCGGGATGCATTCTCTCGCACGTGTTTTTGCTCGACCAGCCTGCGGGATGCATCCTCTCGCACGTGTTTTTGCTCGACTAGCCTGCGGGATGCATCCTCTCGCACGTGTTTGTGCTCGACTAGCCTGCGGGATGCATCCTCTCGCACGTGTTTTTACTCGACTACCCTGCGGGATGCATCCTTTCGCACGTGTTTTTACTCGACTAGCTTGCGGGATGCATCCTCTTGCACGTGTTTTTACTCGACTAGCCTGCGGGATGCATCCTCTCGCAGTGTTTTTACTCGACTACCCTGCGGGATGCATCCTCTCGCACGTGTTTTTGCTCGACTAGCCATGCGCATCCCAAAAAACCTGCGCATGCGCATCCCACAAAACCTGCGCATGCGCATCCCACAAAACCTCGCACGTGTTTTTACTTGACTAGCCTGCGGGATGCATCCTCTCGCACGTGTTTTTACTCGACTAGCCTGCGGGATGCATCCTCTCGCACGTGTTTTTACTCGACTACCCTGCGGGATGCATCCTCTCGCACGTGTTTTTGCTCGACTAGCCATGCGCATCCCAAAAAACCTGCGCATGCGCATCCCACAAAACCTCGCACGTGTTTTTACCCGACTAGCCTGCGGGATGCATCCTCTCGCACGTGTTTTTACTCGACTAGCCTGCGGGATGCATCCTCTCGCACGTGTTTTTACTCGACTAGTCTGCGGGATGCATCCTCTCGCACGTGTTTTTGCTCGACTAGCCTGCGGGATGCATCCTCTCGCACGTGTTTTTACTCGACTACCCTGCGGGATGCATCCTCTCGCACGTGTTTTTGCTCGACTAGCCATGCGCATCCCAAAAAACCTGCGCATGCGCATCCCACAAAACCTCGCACGTGTTTTTACTCGACTAGCCTGCGGGATGCATCCTCTCGCACGTGTTTTTACTCGACTTGCCTGCGGGATGCATCCTCTCGCACGTGTTTTTGCTCGACTAGCCTGCGGGATGCATCCTCTCGCACGTGTTTTTACTCGACTACCCTGCGGGATGCATCCTCTCGCACGTGTTTTTGCTCGACTAGCCATGCGCATCCCAAAAAACCTGCGCATGCGCATCCCACAAAACCTGCGCATGCGCATCCCACAAAACCTCGCACGTGTTTTTACTCGACTAGCCTGCGGGATGCATCCTCTCGCACGTGTTTTTACTCGACTAGCCTGCGGGATGCATCCTCTCGCACGTGTTTTTACTCGACTAGCCTGCGGGATGCATCCTCTCGCACGTGATTTTGCTGGACTAGCCTGCGGGATGCATCCTCTCGCACGTGTTTTTGCTCGACTAGGCATGCGCATCCCAAAAAACCTGCGCATGAGCATCCCGCAAAACCTGCGCATGCGCATCCCACAAAACCTGGCACGTGTTTTTACTCGACTAGCCTGCGGGATGCATCCTCTCGCACGTGTTTTTACTCGACTAGCCTGCGGGATGCATCCTCTCGCACGTGTTTTTACTCGACTAGCCTGCGGGATGCATTCTCTCGCACGTGTTTTTACTCGACTAGCCTGCGGGATGCATCCTCTCGCACGTGTTTTTGCTCGACTAGCCATGCGCATCCCACAAAACCTGCGCATGCGCATCCCACAAAACCTCGCACGTGTTTTTACTCGACTAGCCTGCGGGATGCATTCTCTCGCACGTGTTTTTGCTCGACCAGCCTGCGGGATGCATCCTCTCGCACGTGTTTTTGCTCGACTAGCCTGCGGGATGCATCCTCTCGCACGTGTTTGTGCTCGACTAGCCTGCGGGATGCACCCTCTCGCACGTGTTTTTACTCGACTACCCTGCGGGATGCATCCTCTCGCACGTGTTTTTGCTCGACTAGCCATGCGCATCCCAAAAAACCTGCGCATGCGCATCCCACAAAACCTGCGCATGCGCATCCCACAAAACCTCGCACGTGTTTTTACTCGACTAGCCTGCGGGATGCATCCTCTCGCACGTGTTTTTACTCGACTAGCCTGCGGGATGCATCCTCTCGCACGTGTTTTTGCTGGACTAGCCTGCGGGATGCATCCTCTCGCACGTGTTTTTGCTCGACTAGGCATGCGCATCCCAAAAAACCTGCGCATGAGCATCCCGCAAAACCTGCGCATGCGCATCCCACAAAACCTGGCACGTGTTTTTACTCGACTAGCCTGCGGGATGCATCCTCTCGCACGTGTTTTTACTCGACTAGCCTGCGGGATGCATCCTCTCGCACGTGTTTTTACTCGACTAGCCTGCGGGATGCATTCTCTCGCACGTGTTTTTACTCGACTAGCCTGCGGGATGCATCCTCTCGCACGTGTTTTTGCTCGACTAGCCATGCGCATCCCACAAAACCTGCGCATGCGCATCCCACAAAACCTCGCACGTGTTTTTACTCGACTAGCCTGCGGGATGCATTCTCTCGCACGTGTTTTTGCTCGACCAGCCTGCGGGATGCATCCTCTCGCACGTGTTTTTGCTCGACTAGCCTGCGGGATGCATCCTCTCGCACGTGTTTGTGCTCGACTAGCCTGCGGGATGCATTCTCTCGCACGTGTTTTTAGTCGACTAGCCTGCGGGATGCATCCTCTCGCACGTGTTTTTGCTGGACTAGCCTGCGGGATGCATCCTCTCGCACGTGTTTTTGCTCGACTAGCCATGCGCATCCCAAAAAACCTGCGCATGCGTATCCCACAAAACCTGCGCCTGCGCATCCCACAAAACCTCGCACGTGTTTTTACTCGACTAGCCTGCGGGATGCATCCTCTCGCACGTGTTTTTGCTCGACTAGCCATGCGCATACCACAAAACCTGCGCATGCGCATCCCACAAAACCTCGCACGTGTTTTTACTCGACTAGCCTGCGGGATGCATCCTCTCGCACGTGTTTTTACTCGACTAGCCTGCGGGATGCATCCTCTCGCACGTGTTTTTGCTGGACTAGCCAGCGGGATGCATCCTCTCGCACGTGTTTTTGCTCGACTAGGCATGCGCATCCCAAAAAACCTGCGCATGAGCATCCCGCAAAACCTGCGCATTCGCATCCCACAAAACCTGGCACGTGTTTTTACTCGACTAGCCTGCGGGATGCATCCTCTCGCACGTGTTTTTACTCGACTAGCCTGCGGGATGCATTCTCTCGCACGTGTTTTTACTCGACTAGCCTGCGGGATGCATCCTCTCGCACGTGTTTTTGCTCGACTAGCCATGCGCATCCCACAAAACCTGCGCATGCGCATCCCACAAAACCTCGCACGTGTTTTTACTCGACTAGCCTGCGGGATGCATTCTCTCGCACGTGTTTTTGCTCGACCAGCCTGCGGGATGCATCCTCTCGCACGTGTTTTTGCTCGACTAGCCTGCGGGATGCATCCTCTCGCACGTGTTTTTGCTCGACTAGCCATGCGCATCCCAAAAAACCTGCGCATGCGCATCCCAAAAAACCTGCGCATGCGCATCCCACAAAACCTGCGCATGCGCATCCCACAAAACCTGCGCATGCGCATCCCACAAAACCTCGCACGTGTTTTTACTCGACTAGCCTGCGGGATGCATCCTCTCGCACGTGTTTTTACTCGACTAGTCTGCGGGATGCATCCTCTCGCACGTGTTTTTACTCGACTTGCCTGCGGGATGCATCCTCTCGCACGTGTTTTTGCTCGACTAGCCTGCGGGATGCATCCTCTCGCACGTGTTTTTACTCGACTACCCTGCGGGATGCATCCTCTCGCACGTGTTTTTGCTCGACTAGCCATGCGCATCCCAAAAAACCTGCGCATGCGCATCCCACAAAACCTGCGCATGCGCATCCCACAAAACCTCGCACGTGTTTTTACTCGTCTAGCCTGCAGGATGCATCCTCTCGCACGTGTTTTTGCTGGACTAGCCTGCGGGATGCATCCTCTCGCACGTGTTTTTGCTCGACTAGGCATGCGCATCCCAAAAAACCTGCGCATGAGCATCCCGCAAAACCTGCGCATGCGCATCCCACAAAACCTGGCACGTGTTTTTACTCGACTAGCCTGCGGGATGCATCCTCTCGCACGTGTTTTTACTCGACTAGCCTGCGGGATGCATCCTCTCGCACGTGTTTTTACTCGACTATCCTGCGGGATGCATTCTCTCGCACGTGTTTTTACTCGACTAGCCTGCGGGATGCATTATCTCGCACGTGTTTTTGCTCGACTAGGCATGCGCATCCCAAAAAACCTGCGCATGAGCATCCCGCAAAACCTGCGCATGCGCATCCCACAAAACCTGGCACGTGTTTTTACTCGACTAGCCTGCGGGATGCATCCTCTCGCACGTGTTTTTACTCGACTAGCCTGCGGGATGCATCCTCTCGCACGTGTTTTTACTCGACTAGCCTGCGGGATGCATTCTCTCGCACGTGTTTTTACTCGACTAGCCTGCGGGATGCATCCTCTCGCACGTGTTTTTGCTCGACTAGCCATGCGCATCCCACAAAACCTGCGCATGCGCATCCCCCAAAACCTCGCACGTGTTTTTACTCGACTAGCCTGCGGGATGCATTCTCTCGCACGTGTTTTTGCTCGACCAGCCTGCGGGATGCATCCTCTCGCACGTGTTTTTGCTCGACTAGCCTGCGGGATGCATCCTCTCGCACGTGTTTGTGCTCGACTAGCCTGCGGGATGCATCCTCTCGCACGTGTTTTTACTCGACTACCCTGCGGGATGCATCCTTTCGCACGTGTTTTTACTCGACTAGCTTGCGGGATGCATCCTCTTGCACGTGTTTTTACTCGACTAGCCTGCGGGATGCATCCTCTCGCAGTGTTTTTACTCGACTACCCTGCGGGATGCATCCTCTCGCACGTGTTTTTGCTCGACTAGCCATGCGCATCCCAAAAAACCTGCGCATGCGCATCCCACAAAACCTGCGCATGCGCATCCCACAAAACCTCGCACGTGTTTTTACTTGACTAGCCTGCGGGATGCATCCTCTCGCACGTGTTTTTACTCGACTAGCCTGCGGGATGCATCCTCTCGCACGTGTTTTTACTCGACTACCCTGCGGGATGCATCCTCTCGCACGTGTTTTTGCTCGACTAGCCATGCGCATCCCAAAAAACCTGCGCATGCGCATCCCACAAAACCTCGCACGTGTTTTTACCCGACTAGCCTGCGGGATGCATCCTCTCGCACGTGTTTTTACTCGACTAGCCTGCGGGATGCATCCTCTCGCACGTGTTTTTACTCGACTAGTCTGCGGGATGCATCCTCTCGCACGT
Source organism: Lasioglossum baleicum (assembly GCF_051020765.1). Taxonomy (NCBI): domain Eukaryota; kingdom Metazoa; phylum Arthropoda; class Insecta; order Hymenoptera; family Halictidae; genus Lasioglossum; species Lasioglossum baleicum. Next base: position 87,504 of record NW_027469385.1, on the reverse strand, counting down.
GTTTTTGCTCGACTAGCCTGCGGGATGCATCCTCTCGCACGTGTTTTTACTCGACTACCCTGCGGGATGCATCCTCTCGCACGTGTTTTTGCTCGACTAGCCATGCGCATCCCAAAAAACCTGCGCATGCGCATCCCACAAAACCTCGCACGTGTTTTTACTCGACTAGCCTGCGGGATGCATCCTCTCGCACGTGTTTTTACTCGACTTGCCTGCGGGATGCATCCTCTCGCACGTGTTTTTGCTCGACTAGCCTGCGGGATGCATCCTCTCGCACGTGTTTTTACTCGACTACCCTGCGGGATGCATCCTCTCGCACGTGTTTTTGCTCGACTAGCCATGCGCATCCCAAAAAACCTGCGCATGCGCATCCCACAAAACCTGCGCATGCGCATCCCACAAAACCTCGCACGTGTTTTTACTCGACTAGCCTGCGGGATGCATCCTCTCGCACGTGTTTTTACTCGACTAGCCTGCGGGATGCATCCTCTCGCACGTGTTTTTACTCGACTAGCCTGCGGGATGCATCCTCTCGCACGTGATTTTGCTGGACTAGCCTGCGGGATGCATCCTCTCGCACGTGTTTGTGCTCGACTAGCCTGCGGGATGCACCCTCTCGCACGTGTTTTTACTCGACTACCCTGCGGGATGCATCCTCTCGCACGTGTTTTTGCTCGACTAGCCATGCGCATCCCAAAAAACCTGCGCATGCGCATCCCACAAAACCTGCGCATGCGCATCCCACAAAACCTCGCACGTGTTTTTACTCGACTAGCCTGCGGGATGCATCCTCTCGCACGTGTTTTTACTCGACTAGCCTGCGGGATGCATCCTCTCGCACGTGTTTTTGCTGGACTAGCCTGCGGGATGCATCCTCTCGCACGTGTTTTTGCTCGACTAGGCATGCGCATCCCAAAAAACCTGCGCATGAGCATCCCGCAAAACCTGCGCATGCGCATCCCACAAAACCTGGCACGTGTTTTTACTCGACTAGCCTGCGGGATGCATCCTCTCGCACGTGTTTTTACTCGACTAGCCTGCGGGATGCATCCTCTCGCACGTGTTTTTACTCGACTAGCCTGCGGGATGCATTCTCTCGCACGTGTTTTTACTCGACTAGCCTGCGGGATGCATCCTCTCGCACGTGTTTTTGCTCGACTAGCCATGCGCATCCCACAAAACCTGCGCATGCGCATCCCACAAAACCTCGCACGTGTTTTTACTCGACTAGCCTGCGGGATGCATTCTCTCGCACGTGTTTTTGCTCGACCAGCCTGCGGGATGCATCCTCTCGCACGTGTTTTTGCTCGACTAGCCTGCGGGATGCATCCTCTCGCACGTGTTTGTGCTCGACTAGCCTGCGGGATGCATTCTCTCGCACGTGTTTTTAGTCGACTAGCCTGCGGGATGCATCCTCTCGCACGTGTTTTTGCTGGACTAGCCTGCGGGATGCATCCTCTCGCACGTGTTTTTGCTCGACTAGCCATGCGCATCCCAAAAAACCTGCGCATGCGCATCCCACAAAACCTGCGCCTGCGCATCCCACAAAACCTCGCACGTGTTTTTACTCGACTAGCCTGCGGGATGCATCCTCTCGCACGTGTTTTTGCTCGACTAGCCATGCGCATACCACAAAACCTGCGCATGCGCATCCCACAAAACCTCGCACGTGTTTTTACTCGACTAGCCTGCGGGATGCATCCTCTCGCACGTGTTTTTACTCGACTAGCCTGCGGGATGCATCCTCTCGCACGTGTTTTTGCTGGACTAGCCAGCGGGATGCATCCTCTCGCACGTGTTTTTGCTCGACTAGGCATGCGCATCCCAAAAAACCTGCGCATGAGCATCCCGCAAAACCTGCGCATGCGCATCCCACAAAACCTGGCACGTGTTTTTACTCGACTAGCCTGCGGGATGCATCCTCTCGCACGTGTTTTTACTCGACTAGCCTGCGGGATGCATTCTCTCGCACGTGTTTTTACTCGACTAGCCTGCGGGATGCATCCTCTCGCACGTGTTTTTGCTCGACTAGCCATGCGCATCCCACAAAACCTGCGCATGCGCATCCCACAAAACCTCGCACGTGTTTTTACTCGACTAGCCTGCGGGATGCATTCTCTCGCACGTGTTTTTGCTCGACCAGCCTGCGGGATGCATCCTCTCGCACGTGTTTTTGCTCGACTAGCCTGCGGGATGCATCCTCTCGCACGTGTTTTTGCTCGACTAGCCATGCGCATCCCAAAAAACCTGCGCATGCGCATCCCAAAAAACCTGCGCATGCGCATCCCACAAAACCTGCGCATGCGCATCCCACAAAACCTGCGCATGCGCATCCCACAAAACCTCGCACGTGTTTTTACTCGACTAGCCTGCGGGATGCATCCTCTCGCACGTGTTTTTACTCGACTAGTCTGCGGGATGCATCCTCTCGCACGTGTTTTTACTCGACTTGCCTGCGGGATGCATCCTCTCGCACGTGTTTTTGCTCGACTAGCCTGCGGGATGCATCCTCTCGCACGTGTTTTTACTCGACTACCCTGCGGGATGCATCCTCTCGCACGTGTTTTTGCTCGACTAGCCATGCGCATCCCAAAAAACCTGCGCATGCGCATCCCACAAAACCTGCGCATGCGCATCCCACAAAACCTCGCACGTGTTTTTACTCGTCTAGCCTGCAGGATGCATCCTCTCGCACGTGTTTTTGCTGGACTAGCCTGCGGGATGCATCCTCTCGCACGTGTTTTTGCTCGACTAGGCATGCGCATCCCAAAAAACCTGCGCATGAGCATCCCGCAAAACCTGCGCATGCGCATCCCACAAAACCTGGCACGTGTTTTTACTCGACTAGCCTGCGGGATGCATCCTCTCGCACGTGTTTTTACTCGACTAGCCTGCGGGATGCATCCTCTCGCACGTGTTTTTACTCGACTATCCTGCGGGATGCATTCTCTCGCACGTGTTTTTACTCGACTAGCCTGCGGGATGCATTATCTCGCACGTGTTTTTGCTCGACTAGGCATGCGCATCCCAAAAAACCTGCGCATGAGCATCCCGCAAAACCTGCGCATGCGCATCCCACAAAACCTGGCACGTGTTTTTACTCGACTAGCCTGCGGGATGCATCCTCTCGCACGTGTTTTTACTCGACTAGCCTGCGGGATGCATCCTCTCGCACGTGTTTTTACTCGACTAGCCTGCGGGATGCATTCTCTCGCACGTGTTTTTACTCGACTAGCCTGCGGGATGCATCCTCTCGCACGTGTTTTTGCTCGACTAGCCATGCGCATCCCACAAAACCTGCGCATGCGCATCCCCCAAAACCTCGCACGTGTTTTTACTCGACTAGCCTGCGGGATGCATTCTCTCGCACGTGTTTTTGCTCGACCAGCCTGCGGGATGCATCCTCTCGCACGTGTTTTTGCTCGACTAGCCTGCGGGATGCATCCTCTCGCACGTGTTTGTGCTCGACTAGCCTGCGGGATGCATCCTCTCGCACGTGTTTTTACTCGACTACCCTGCGGGATGCATCCTTTCGCACGTGTTTTTACTCGACTAGCTTGCGGGATGCATCCTCTTGCACGTGTTTTTACTCGACTAGCCTGCGGGATGCATCCTCTCGCAGTGTTTTTACTCGACTACCCTGCGGGATGCATCCTCTCGCACGTGTTTTTGCTCGACTAGCCATGCGCATCCCAAAAAACCTGCGCATGCGCATCCCACAAAACCTGCGCATGCGCATCCCACAAAACCTCGCACGTGTTTTTACTTGACTAGGCTGCGGGATGCATCCTCTCGCACGTGTTTTTACTCGACTAGCCTGCGGGATGCATCCTCTCGCACGTGTTTTTACTCGACTACCCTGCGGGATGCATCCTCTCGCACGTGTTTTTGCTCGACTAGCCATGCGCATCCCAAAAAACCTGCGCATGCGCATCCCACAAAACCTCGCACGTGTTTTTACCCGACTAGCCTGCGGGATGCATCCTCTCGCACGTGTTTTTACTCGACTAGCCTGCGGGATGCATCCTCTCGCACGTGTTTTTACTCGACTAGTCTGCGGGATGCATCCTCTCGCACGTGTTTTTGCTCGACTAGCCTGCGGGATGCATCCTCTCGCACGTGTTTTTACTCGACTACCCTGCGGGATGCATCCTCTCGCACGTGTTTTTGCTCGACTAGCCATGCGCATCCCAAAAAACCTGCGCATGCGCATCCCACAAAACCTCGCACGTGTTTTTACTCGACTAGCCTGCGGGATGCATCCTCTCGCACGTGTTTTTACTCGACTTGCCTGCGGGATGCATCCTCTCGCACGTGTTTTTGCTCGACTAGCCTGCGGGATGCATCCTCTCGCACGTGTTTTTACTCGACTACCCTGCGGGATGCATCCTCTCGCACGTGTTTTTGCTCGACTAGCCATGCGCATCCCAAAAAACCTGCGCATGCGCATCCCACAAAACCTGCGCATGCGCATCCCACAAAACCTCGCACGTGTTTTTACTCGACTAGCCTGCGGGATGCATCCTCTCGCACGTGTTTTTACTCGACTAGCCTGCGGGATGCATCCTCTCGCACGTGTTTTTACTCGACTAGCCTGCGGGATGCATCCTCTCGCACGTGATTTTGCTGGACTAGCCTGCGGGATGCATCCTCTCGCACGTGTTTTTGCTCGACTAGGCATGCGCATCCCAAAAAACCTGCGCATGAGCATCCCGCAAAACCTGCGCATGCGCATCCCACAAAACCTGGCACGTGTTTTTACTCGACTAGCCTGCGGGATGCATCCTCTCGCACGTGTTTTTACTCGACTAGCCTGCGGGATGCATCCTCTCGCACGTGTTTTTACTCGACTAGCCTGCGGGATGCATTCTCTCGCACGTGTTTTTACTCGACTAGCCTGCGGGATGCATCCTCTCGCACGTGTTTTTGCTCGACATACATGCGCATCCCACAAAACCTGCGCATGCGCATCCCACAAAACCTCGCACGTGTTTTTACTCGACTAGCCTGCGGGATGCATTCTCTCGCACGTGTTTTTGCTCGACCAGCCTGCGGGATGCATCCTCTCGCACGTGTTTTTGCTCGACTAGCCTGCGGGATGCATCCTCTCGCACGTGTTTGTGCTCGACTAGCCTGCGGGATGCACCCTCTCGCACGTGTTTTTACTCGACTACCCTGCGGGATGCATCCTCTCGCACGTGTTTTTGCTCGACTAGCCATGCGCATCCCAAAAAACCTGCGCATGCGCATCCCACAAAACCTGCGCATGCGCATCCCACAAAACCTCGCACGTGTTTTTACTCGACTAGCCTGCGGGATGCATCCTCTCGCACGTGTTTTTACTCGACTAGCCTGCGGGATGCATCCTCTCGCACGTGTTTTTGCTGGACTAGCCTGCGGGATGCATCCTCTCGCACGTGTTTTTGCTCGACTAGGCATGCGCATCCCAAAAAACCTGCGCATGAGCATCCCGCAAAACCTGCGCATGCGCATCCCACAAAACCTGGCACGTGTTTTTACTCGACTAGCCTGCGGGATGCATCCTCTCGCACGTGTTTTTACTCGACTAGCCTGCGGGATGCATCCTCTCGCACGTGTTTTTACTCGACTAGCCTGCGGGATGCATTCTCTCGCACGTGTTTTTACTCGACTAGCCTGCGGGATGCATCCTCTCGCACGTGTTTTTGCTCGACTAGCCATGCGCATCCCACAAAACCTGCGCATGCGCATCCCACAAAACCTCGCACGTGTTTTTACTCGACTAGCCTGCGGGATGCATTCTCTCGCACGTGTTTTTGCTCGACCAGCCTGCGGGATGCATCCTCTCGCACGTGTTTTTGCTCGACTAGCCTGCGGGATGCATCCTCTCGCACGTGTTTGTGCTCGACTAGCCTGCGGGATGCATTCTCTCGCACGTGTTTTTAGTCGACTAGCCTGCGGGATGCATCCTCTCGCACGTGTTTTTGCTGGACTAGCCTGCGGGATGCATCCTCTCGCACGTGTTTTTGCTCGACTAGCCATGCGCATCCCAAAAAACCTGCGCATGCGCATCCCACAAAACCTGCGCCTGCGCATCCCACAAAACCTCGCACGTGTTTTTACTCGACTAGCCTGCGGGATGCATCCTCTCGCACGTGTTTTTGCTCGACTAGCCATGCGCATACCACAAAACCTGCGCATGCGCATCCCACAAAACCTCGCACGTGTTTTTACTCGACTAGCCTGCGGGATGCATCCTCTCGCACGTGTTTTTACTCGACTAGCCTGCGGGATGCATCCTCTCGCACGTGTTTTTGCTGGACTAGCCAGCGGGATGCATCCTCTCGCACGTGTTTTTGCTCGACTAGGCATGCGCATCCCAAAAAACCTGCGCATGAGCATCCCGCAAAACCTGCGCATGCGCATCCCACAAAACCTGGCACGTGTTTTTACTCGACTAGCCTGCGGGATGCATCCTCTCGCACGTGTTTTTACTCGACTAGCCTGCGGGATGCATTCTCTCGCACGTGTTTTTACTCGACTAGCCTGCGGGATGCATCCTCTCGCACGTGTTTTTGCTCGACTAGCCATGCGCATCCCACAAAACCTGCGCATGCGCATCCCACAAAACCTCGCACGTGTTTTTACTCGACTAGCCTGCGGGATGCATTCTCTCGCACGTGTTTTTGCTCGACCAGCCTGCGGGATGCATCCTCTCGCACGTGTTTTTGCTCGACTAGCCTGCGGGATGCATCCTCTCGCACGTGTTTTTGCTCGACTAGCCATGCGCATCCCAAAAAACCTGCGCATGCGCATCCCAAAAAACCTGCGCATGCGCATCCCACAAAACCTGCGCATGCGCATCCCACAAAACCTGCGCATGCGCATCCCACAAAACCTCGCACGTGTTTTTACTCGACTAGCCTGCGGGATGCATCCTCTCGCACGTGTTTTTACTCGACTAGTCTGCGGGATGCATCCTCTCGCACGTGTTTTTACTCGACTTGCCTGCGGGATGCATCCTCTCGCACGTGTTTTTGCTCGACTAGCCTGCGGGATGCATCCTCTCGCACGTGTTTTTACTCGACTACCCTGCGGGATGCATCCTCTCGCACGTGTTTTTGCTCGACTAGCCATGCGCATCCCAAAAAACCTGCGCATGCGCATCCCACAAAACCTGCGCATGCGCATCCCACAAAACCTCGCACGTGTTTTTACTCGTCTAGCCTGCAGGATGCATCCTCTCGCACGTGTTTTTGCTGGACTAGCCTGCGGGATGCATCCTCTCGCACGTGTTTTTGCTCGACTAGGCATGCGCATCCCAAAAAACCTGCGCATGAGCATCCCGCAAAACCTGCGCATGCGCATCCCACAAAACCTGGCACGTGTTTTTACTCGACTAGCCTGCGGGATGCATCCTCTCGCACGTGTTTTTACTCGACTAGCCTGCGGGATGCATCCTCTCGCACGTGTTTTTACTCGACTATCCTGCGGGATGCATTCTCTCGCACGTGTTTTTACTCGACTAGCCTGCGGGATGCATTATCTCGCACGTGTTTTTGCTCGACTAGCCATGCGCATCCCACAAAATCTGCGCATGCGCATCCCACAAAACCTCGCACGTGTTTTTACTCGACTAGCCTGCGGGATGCATTCTCTCGCACGTGTTTTTGCTCGACCAGCCTGCGGGATGCATCCTCTCGCACGTGTTTTTGCTCGACTAGCCTGCGGGATGCATCCTCTCGCACGTGTTTGTGCTCGACTAGCCTGCGGGATGCATCCTCTCGCACGTGTTTTTACTCGACTACCCTGCGGGATGCATCCTTTCGCACGTGTTTTTGCTCGACTAGCCTGCGGGTTGCATCCTCTCGCACGTGTTTTTACTCGACTAGCCTGCGGGATGCATCCTCTCGCACGTGTTTTTGCTCGACTAGCCTGCGGGATGCATCCTCTCGCACGTGTTTTTACTCGACTACCCTGCGGGATGCATCCTCTCGCACGTGTTTTTGCTCGACTAGCCATGCGCATCCCAAAAAACCTGCGCATGCGCATCCCACAAAACCTCGCACGTGTTTTTACTCGACTAGCCTGCGGGATGCATCCTCTCGCACGTGTTTTTACTCGACTTGCCTGCGGGATGCATCCTCTCGCACGTGTTTTTGCTCGACTAGCCTGCGGGATGCATCCTCTCGCACGTGTTTTTACTCGACTACCCTGCGGGATGCATCCTCTCGCACGTGTTTTTACTCGACTAGCCTGCGGGATGCATCCTCTCGCACGTGTTTTTACTCGACTAGCCTGCGGGATGCATCCTCTCGCACGTGTTTTTACTCGACTAGCCTGCGGGATGCATCCTCTCGCACGTGTTTTTGCTGGACTAGCCTGCGGGATGCATCCTCTCGCACGTGTTTTTGCTCGACTAGGCATGCGCATCCCAAAAAACCTGCGCATGAGCATCCCGCAAAACCTGCGCATGCGCATCCCACAAAACCTGGCACGTGTTTTTACTCGACTAGCCTGCGGGATGCATCCTCTCGCACGTGTTTTTACTCGACTAGCCTGCGGGATGCATCCTCTCGCACGTGTTTTTACTCGACTAGCCTGCGGGATGCATTCTATCGCACGTGTTTTTACTCGACTAGCCTGCGGGATGCATCCTCTCGCACGTGTTTTTGCTCGACATACATGCGCATCCCACAAAACCTGCGCATGCGCATCCCACAAAACCTCGCACGTGTTTTTACTCGACTAGCCTGCGGGATGCATTCTCTCGCACGTGTTTTTGCTCGACCAGCCTGCGGGATGCATCCTCTCGCACGTGTTTTTGCTCGACTAGCCTGCGGGATGCATTCTCTCGCACGTGTTTTTGCTCGACCAGCCTGCGGGATGCATCCTCTCGCACGTGTTTTTGCTCGACATACATGCGCATCCCACAAAACCTGCGCATGCGCATCCCACAAAACCTCACACGTGTTTTTACTCGACTAGCCTGCGGGATGCATTCTCTCGCACGTGTTTTTGCTCGACCAGCCTGCGGGATGCATCCTCTCGCACGTGTTTTTGCTCGACTAGCCTGCGGGATGCATCCTCTCGCACGTGTTTGTGCTCGACTAGCCTGCGGGATGCATCCTCTCGCACGTGTTTTTACTCGACTACCCTGCGGGATGCATCCTCTCGCACGTGTTTTTGCTCGACTAGCCATGCGCATCCCAAAAAACCTGCGTATGCGCATCCCACAAAACCTGCGCATGCGCATCCCACAAAACCTGCGCATGCGCATCCCACAAAACCTCGCACGTGTTTTTACTCGACTAGCCTGCGGGATGCATCCTCTCGCACGTGTTTTTACTCGACTAGCCTGCGGGATGCATCCTCTCGCACGTGTTTTTGCTCGACTAGCCATGCGCATCCCACAAAACCTGCGCATGCGCATCCCACAAAACCTCGCACGTGTTTTTACTCGACTAGCCTGCGGGATGCATTCTCTCGCACGTGTTTTTGCTCGACCAGCCTGCGGGATGCATCCTCTCGCACGTGTTTTTGCTCGACTAGCCTGCGGGATGCATTCTCTCGCACGTGTTTTTAGTCGACTAGCCTGCGGGATGCATCCTCTCGCACGTGTTTTTGCTGGACTAGCCTGCGGGATGCATCCTCTCGCACGTGTTTTTGCTCGACTAGCCATGCGCATCCCAAAAAACCTGCGCATGCGCATCCCACAAAACCTGCGCCTGCGCATCCCACAAAACCTCGCACGTGTTTTTACTCGACTAGCCTGCGGGATGCATCCTCTCGCACGTGTTTTTGCTCGACTAGCCATGCGCATACCACAAAACCTGCGCATGCGCATCCCACAAAACCTCGCACGTGTTTTTACTCGACTAGCCTGCGGGATGCATCCTCTCGCACGTGTTTTTACTCGACTAGCCTGCGGGATGCATCCTCTCGCACGTGTTTTTGCTGGACTAGCCAGCGGGATGCATCCTCTCGCACGTGTTTTTGCTCGACTAGGCATGCGCATCCCAAAAAACCTGCGCATGAGCATCCCGCAAAACCTGCGCATGCGCATCCCACAAAACCTGGCACGTGTTTTTACTCGACTAGCCTGCGGGATGCATCCTCTCGCACGTGTTTTTACTCGACTAGCCTGCGGGATGCATTCTCTCGCACGTGTTTTTACTCGACTAGCCTGCGGGATGCATCCTCTCGCACGTGTTTTTGCTCGACTAGCCATGCGCATCCCACAAAACCTGCGCATGCGCATCCCACAAAACCTCGCACGTGTTTTTACTCGACTAGCCTGCGGGATGCATTCTCTCGCACGTGTTTTTGCTCGACCAGCCTGCGGGATGCATCCTCTCGCACGTGTTTTTGCTCGACTAGCCTGCGGGATGCATCCTCTCGCACGTGTTTTTGCTCGACTAGCCATGCGCATCCCAAAAAACCTGCGCATGCGCATCCCAAAAAACCTGCGCATGCGCATCCCACAAAACCTGTGCATGCGCATCCCACAAAACCTCGCACGTGTTTTTACTCGACTAGCCTGCGGGATGCATCCTCTCGCACGTGTTTTTACTCGACTACCCTGCGGGATGCATCCTCTCGCACGTGTTTTTGCTCGACTAGCCATGCGCATCCCAAAAAACCTGCGCATGCGCATCCCACAAAACCTGCGCATGCGCATCCCACAAATCCTGCGCATGCGCATCCCACAAAACCTGCGCATGCGCATCCCACAAAACCTCGCACGTGTTTTTACTCGACTAGTCTGCGGGATGCATCCTCTCGCACGTGTTTTTGCTCGACTAGCCTGCGGGATGCATCCTCTCGCACGTGTTTTTACTCGACTACCCTGCGGGATGCATCCTCTCGCACGTGTTTTTGCTCGACTAGCCATGCGCATCCCAAAAAACCTGCGCATGCGCATCCCACAAAACCTCGCACGTGTTTTTACTCGACTAGCCTGCGGGATGCATCCTCTCGCACGTGTTTTTACTCGACTTGCCTGCGGGATGCATCCTCTCGCACGTGTTTTTGCTCGACTAGCCTGCGGGATGCATCCTCTCGCACGTGTTTTTACTCGACTACCCTGCGGGATGCATCCTCTCGCACGTGTTTTTGCTCGACTAGCCATGCGCATCCCAAAAAACCTGCGCATGCGCATCCCACAAAACCTGCGCATGCGCATCCCACAAAACCTCGCACGTGTTTTTACTCGTCTAGCCTGCAGGATGCATCCTCTCGCACGTGTTTTTGCTGGACTAGCCTGCGGGATGCATCCTCTCGCACGTGTTTTTGCTCGACTAGGCATGCGCATCCCAAAAAACCTGCGCATGAGCATCCCGCAAAACCTGCGCATGCGCATCCCACAAAACCTGGCACGTGTTTTTACTCGACTAGCCTGCGGGATGCATCCTCTCGCACGTGTTTTTGCTCGACTAGCCATGCGCATCCCACAAAATCTGCGCATGCGCATCCCACAAAACCTCGCACGTGTTTTTACTCGACTAGCCTGCGGGATGCATTCTCTCGCACGTGTTTTTGCTCGACCAGCCTGCGGGATGCATCCTCTCGCACGTGTTTTTGCTCGACTAGCCTGCGGGATGCATCCTCTCGCACGTGTTTGTGCTCGACTAGCTTGCGGGATGCATCCTCTCGCACGTGTTTTTACTCGACTACCCTGCGGGATGCATCCTTTCGCACGTGTTTTTGCTCGACTAGCCTGCGGGTTGCATCGTCTCGCACGTGTTTTTACTCGACTAGCCTGCGGGATGCATCCTCTCGCACGTGTTTTTGCTCGACTAGCCTGCGGGATGCATCCTCTCGCACGTGTTTTTACTCGACTACCCTGCGGGATGCATCCTCTCGCACGTGTTTTTGCTCGACTAGCCATGCGCATCCCAAAAAACCTGCGCATGCGCATCCCACAAAACCTCGCACGTGTTTTTACTCGACTAGCCTGCGGGATGCATCCTCTCGCACGTGTTTTTACTCGACTTGCCTGCGGGATGCATCCTCTCGCACGTGTTTTTGCTCGACTAGCCTGCGGGATGCATCCTCTCGCACGTGTTTTTACTCGACTACCCTGCGGGATGCATCCTCTCGCACGTGTTTTTGCTCGACTAGCCATGCGCATCCCAAAAAACCTGCGCATGCGCATCCCACAAAACCTGCGCATGCGCATCCCACAAAACCTCGCACGTGTTTTTACTCGTCTAGCCTGCAGGATGCATCCTCTCGCACGTGTTTTTACTCGACTAGCCTGCGGGATGCATCCTCTCGCACGTGTTTTTGCTCGACTAGCCATGCGCATCCCAAAAAACCTGCGCATGCGCATCCCAAAAAACCTGCGCATGCGCATCCCACAAAACCTGCGCATGCGCATCCCACAAAACCTCGCACGTGTTTTTACTCGACTAGCCTGCGGGATGCATCCTCTCGCACGTGTTTTTACTCGACTTGCCTGCGGGATGCATCCTCTCGCACGTGTTTTTGCTCGACTAGCCTGCGGGATGCATCCTCTCGCACGTGTTTTTACTCGACTACCCTGCGGGATGCATCCTCTCGCACGTGTTTTTGCTCGACTAGCCATGCGCATCCCAAAAAACCTGCGCATGCGCATCCCACAAAACCTGCGCATGCGCATCCCACAAAACCTCGCACGTGTTTTTACTCGTCTAGCCTGCAGGATGCATCCTCTCGCACGTGTTTTTACTCGACTAGCCTGCGGGATGCATCCTCTCGCACGTGTTTTTGCTCGACTAGCCATGCGCATCCCAAAAAACCTGCGCATGCGCATCCCAAAAAACCTGCGCATGCGCATCCCAAAAAACCTGCGCATGCGCATCCCAAAAAACCTGCGCATGCGCATCCCACAAAACCTGCGCATGCGCATCCCACAAAACCTGCGCATGCGCATCCCACAAAACCTGCGCATGCGCATCCCACAAAACCTGCGCATGCGCATCCCACAAAACCTCGCACGTGTTTTTACTCGACTGGCCTGCGGGATGCATCTTCTCGCACGTGTTTTTACTCGACTAGCCTGCGGGATGCATCCTCTCGCACGTGTTTTTACTCGACTAGCCTGCGGGATGCATCCTCTCGCACGTGTTTTTACTCGACTAGCCTGCGGGATGCATTCTCTCGCACGTGTTTTTACTCGACTAGCCTGCGGTATGCATCCTCTCGCACGTGTTTTTGCTCGACTAGCCATGCGCATCCCAAAAAACCTGCGCATGCGCATCCCAAAAAACCTCGCACGTGTTTTTACTCGACTAGCCTGCGGGATGCATTCTCTCGCACGTGTTTTTGCTCGACCAGCCTGCGGGATGCATCCTCTCGCACGTGTTTTTGCTCGACTAGCCTGCGGGATGCATCCTCTCGCACGTGTTTTTGCTCGACTAGCCATGCGCATCCCAAAAAACCTGCGCATGCGCATCCCACAAAACCTCGCACGTGTTTTTACTCGACTAGCCTGCGGGATGCATCCTCTCGCACGTGTTTTTACTCGACTTGCCTGCGGGATGCATCCTCTCGCACGTGTTTTTGCTCGACTAGCCTGCGGGATGCATCCTCTCGCACGTGTTTTTACTCGACTACCCTGCGGGATGCATCCTCTCGCACGTGTTTTTGCTCGACTAGCCATGCGCATCCCAAAAAACCTGCGCATGCGCATCCCACAAAACCTGCGCATGCGCATCCCACAAAACCTCGCACGTGTTTTTACTCGTCTAGCCTGCAGGATGCATCCTCTCGCACGTGTTTTTGCTGGACTAGCCTGCGGGATGCATCCTCTCGCACGTGTTTTTGCTCGACTAGGCATGCGCATCCCAAAAAACCTGCGCATGAGCATCCCGCAAAACCTGCGCATGCGCATCCCACAAAACCTGGCACGTGTTTTTACTCGACTAGCCTGCGGGATGCATCCTCTCGCACGTGTTTTTACTCGACTAGCCTGCGGGATGCATCCTCTCGCACGTGTTTTTACTCGACTATCCTGCGGGATGCATTCTCTCGCACGTGTTTTTACTCGACTAGCCTGCGGGATGCATTATCTCGCACGTGTTTTTGCTCGACTAGCCATGCGCATCCCACAAAATCTGCGCATGCGCATCCCACAAAACCTCGCACGTGTTTTTACTCGACTAGCCTGCGGGATGCATTCTCTCGCACGTGTTTTTGCTCGACCAGCCTGCGGGATGCATCCTCTCGCACGTGTTTTTGCTCGACTAGCCTGCGGGATGCATCCTCTCGCACGTGTTTGTGCTCGACTAGCTTGCGGGATGCATCCTCTCGCACGTGTTTTTACTCGACTACCCTGCGGGATGCATCCTTTCGCACGTGTTTTTGCTCGACTAGCCTGCGGGTTGCATCCTCTCGCACGTGTTTTTACTCGACTAGCCTGCGGGATGCATCCTCTCGCACGTGTTTTTGCTCGACTAGCCTGCGGGATGCATCCTCTCGCACGTGTTTTTACTCGACTACCCTGCGGGATGCATCCTCTCGCACGTGTTTTTGCTCGACTAGCCATGCGCATCCCAAAAAACCTGCGCATGCGCATCCCACAAAACCTCGCACGTGTTTTTACTCGACTAGCCTGCGGGATGCATCCTCTCGCACGTGTTTTTACTCGACTTGCCTGCGGGATGCATCCTCTCGCACGTGTTTTTGCTCGACTAGCCTGCGGGATGCATCCTCTCGCACGTGTTTTTACTCGACTACCCTGCGGGATGCATCCTCTCGCACGTGTTTTTGCTCGACTAGCCATGCGCATCCCAAAAAACCTGCGCATGCGCATCCCACAAAACCTGCGCATGCGCATCCCACAAAACCTCGCACGTGTTTTTACTCGTCTAGCCTGCAGGATGCATCCTCTCGCACGTGTTTTTACTCGACTAGCCTGCGGGATGCATCCTCTCGCACGTGTTTTTGCTCGACTAGCCATGCGCATCCCAAAAAACCTGCGCATGCGCATCCCAAAAAACCTGCGCATGCGCATCCCACAAAACCTGCGCATGCGCATCCCACAAAACCTCGCACGTGTTTTTACCCGACTAGCCTGCGGGATGCATCCTCTCGCACGTGTTTTTACTCGACTTGCCTGCGGGATGCATCCTCTCGCACGTGTTTTTGCTCGACTAGCCTGCGGGATGCATCCTCTCGCACGTGTTTTTACTCGACTACCCTGCGGGATGCATCCTCTCGCACGTGTTTTTGCTCGACTAGCCATGCGCATCCCAAAAAACCTGCGCATGCGCATCCCACAAAACCTGCGCATGCGCATCCCACAAAACCTCGCACGTGTTTTTACTCGTCTAGCCTGCAGGATGCATCCTCTCGCACGTGTTTTTACTCGACTAGCCTGCGGGATGCATCCTCTCGCACGTGTTTTTGCTCGACTAGCCATGCGCATCCCAAAAAACCTGCGCATGCGCATCCCAAAAAACCTGCGCATGCGCATCCCAAAAAACCTGCGCATGCGCATCCCACAAAACCTGCGCATGCGCATCCCACAAAACCTGCGCATGCGCATCCCACAAAACCTGCGCATGCGCATCCCACAAAACCTCGCACGTGTTTTTACTCGACTGGCCTGCGGGATGCATCTTCTCGCACGTGTTTTTACTCGACTAGCCTGCGGGATGCATCCTCTCGCACGTGTTTTTACTCGACTAGCCTGCGGGATGCATCCTCTCGCACGTGTTTTTACTCGACTAGCCTGCGGGATGCATCCTCTCGCACGTATTTTTACTCGACTAGCCTGCGGGATGCATCCTCTCGCACGTGTTTTTGCTCGACTAGCCATGCGCATCCCAAAAAACCTGCGCATGCGCATCCCAAAAAACCTGCGCATGCGCATCCCAAAAAACCTGCGCATGCGCATCCCAAAAAACCTGCGCATGCGCATCCCAAAAAACCTGCGCATGCGCATCCCACAAAACCTGGCACGTGTTTTTACTCGACTAGCCTGCGGGATGCATCCTCTCGCACGTGTTTTTACTCGACTAGCCTGCGGGATGCATCCTCTCGCACGTGTTTTTACTCGACTAGCCTGCGGGATGCATTCTCTCGCACGTGTTTTTACTCGACTAGCCTGCGGGATGCATCCTCTCGCACGTGTTTTTGCTCGACTAGCCATGCGCATCCCACAAAACCTGCGCATGCGCATCCCCCAAAACCTCGCACGTGTTTTTACTCGACTAGCCTGCGGGATGCATTCTCTCGCACGTGTTTTTGCTCGACCAGCCTGCGGGATGCATCCTCTCGCACGTGTTTTTGCTCGACTAGCTTGCGGGATGCATCCTCTTGCACGTGTTTTTACTCGACTAGCCTGCGGGATGCATCCTCTCGCAGTGTTTTTACTCGACTACCCTGCGGGATGCATCCTCTCGCACGTGTTTTTGCTCGACTAGCCATGCGCATCCCAAAAAACCTGCGCATGCGCATCCCACAAAACCTGCGCATGCGCATCCCACAAAACCTCGCACGTGTTTTTACTTGACTAGCCTGCGGGATGCATCCTCTCGCACGTGTTTTTACTCGACTAGCCTGCGGGATGCATCCTCTCGCACGTGTTTTTACTCGACTAGCCTGCAGGATGCATCCTCTCGCACGTGTTTTTACTCGACTAGCATGCGGGATGCATCCTCTCGCACGTGTTTTTACTCGACTAGCCTGCGGGATGCATCCTCTTGCACGTGTTTTTACTCGACTAGCCTGCGGGATGCATCCTCTCGCACGTGTTTTTACTCGACTACCCTGCGGGATGCATCCTCTCGCACGTGTTTTTGCTCGACTAGCCATGCGCATCCCAAAAAACCTGCGCATGCGCATCCCACAAAACCTGCGCATGCGCATCCCACAAAACCTCGCACGTGTTTTTACTCGACTAGCCTGCGGGATGCATCCTCTCGCACGTGTTTTTACTCGACTAGCCTGCGGGATGCATCCTCTCGCACGTGTTTTTACTCGACTAGCCTGCGGGATGCATCCTCTCGCACGTGTTTTTGCTGGACTAGCCTGCGGGATGCATCCTCCCGCACGTGTTTTTGCTCGACTAGGCATGCGCATCCCAAAAAACCTGCGCATGAGCATCCCGCAAAACCTGCGCATGCGCATCCCACAAAACCTGGCACGTGTTTTTACTCGACTAGCCTGCGGGATGCATCCTCTCGCACGTGTTTTTACTCGACTAGCCTGCGGGATGCATCCTCTCGCACGTGTTTTTACTCGACTAGCCTGCGGGATGCATTCTCTCGCACGTGTTTTTACTCGACTAGCCTGCGTGATGCATCCTCTCGCACGTGTTTTTGCTCGACATACATGCGCATCCCACAAAACCTGCGCATGCGCATCCCACAAAACCTCGCACGTGTTTTTACTCGACTAGCCTGCGGGATGCATTCTCTCGCACGTGTTTTTGCTCGACCAGCCTGCGGGATGCATCCTCTCGCACGTGTTTTTGCTCGACTAGCCTGCGGGATGCATCCTCTCGCACGTGTTTGTGCTCGACTAGCCTGCGGGATGCATCCTCTCGCACGTGTTTTTACTCGACTACCCTGCGGGATGCATCCTCTCGCACGTGTTTTTGCTCGACTAGCCATGCGCATCCCAAAAAACCTGCGCATGCGCATCCCACAAAACCTGCGCATGCGCATCCCACAAAACCTGCGCATGCGCATCCCACAAAACCTCGCACGTGTTTTTACTCGACTAGCCTGCGGGATGCATCCTCTCGCACGTGTTTTTACTCGACTAGCCTGCGGGATGCATCCTCTCGCACGTGTTTTTGCTGGACTAGCCTGCGGGATGCATCCTCTCGCACGTGTTTTTGCTCGACTAGGCATGCGCATCCCAAAAAACCTGCGCATGAGCATCCCGCAAAACCTGCGCATGCGCATCCCACAAAACCTGGCACGTGTTTTTACTCGACTAGCCTGCGGGATGCATCCTCTCGCACGTGTTTTTACTCGACTAGCCTGCGGGATGCATCCTCTCGCACGTGTTTTTACTCGACTAGCCTGCGGGATGCATTCTCTCGCACGTGTTTTTACTCGACTAGCCTGCGGGATGCATCCTCTCGCACGTGTTTTTGCTCGACTAGCCATGCGCATCCCACAAAACCTGCGCATGCGCATCCCACAAAAACTCGCACGTGTTTTTACTCGACTAGCCTGCGGGATGCATCCTCTCGCACGTGTTTTTACTCGACTAGTCTGCGGGATGCATCCTCTCGCACGTGTTTTTGCTCGACTAGCCTGCGGGATGCATCCTCTCGCACGTGTTTTTACTCGACTACCCTGCGGGATGCATCCTCTCGCACGTGTTTTTGCTCGACTAGCCATGCGCATCCCAAAAAACCTGCGCATGCGTATCCCACAAAACCTCGCACGTGTTTTTACTCGACTAGCCTGCGGGATGCATCCTCTCGCACGTGTTTTTACTCGACTTGCCTGCGGGATGCATCCTCTCGCACGTGTTTTTGCTCGACTAGCCTGCGGGATGCATCCTCTCGCACGTGTTTTTACTCGACTACCCTGCGGGATGCATCCTCTCGCACGTGTTTTTGCTCGACTAGCCATGCGCATCCCAAAAAACCTGCGCATGCGCATCCCACAAAACCTGCGCATGCGCATCCCACAAAACCTCGCACGTGTTTTTACTCGTCTAGCCTGCAGGATGCATCCTCTCGCACGTGTTTTTGCTGGACTAGCCTGCGGGATGCATCCTCTCGCACGTGTTTTTGCTCGACTAGGCATGCGCATCCCAAAAAACCTGCGCATGAGCATCCCGCAAAACCTGCGCATGCGCATCCCACAAAACCTGGCACGTGTTTTTACTCGACTAGCCTGCGGGATGCATCCTCTCGCACGTGTTTTTACTCGACTAGCCTGCGGGATGCATCCTCTCGCACGTGTTTTTACTCGACTATCCTGCGGGATGCATTCTCTCGCACGTGTTTTTACTCGACTAGCCTGCGGGATGCATTATCTCGCACGTGTTTTTGCTCGACTAGCCATGCGCATCCCACAAAATCTGCGCATGCGCATCCCACAAAACCTCGCACGTGTTTTTACTCGACTAGCCTGCGGGATGCATTCTCTCGCACGTGTTTTTGCTCGACCAGCCTGCGGGATGCATCCTCTCGCACGTGTTTTTGCTCGACTAGCCTGCGGGATGCATCCTCTCGCACGTGTTTGTGCTCGACTAGCCTGCGGGATGCATCCTCTCGCACGTGTTTTTACTCGACTACCCTGCGGGATGCATCCTTTCGCACGTGTTTTTGCTCGACTAGCCTGCGGGATGCATCCTCTCGCACGTGTTTTTACTCGACTAGCCTGCGGGATGCATCCTCTCGCACGTGTTTTTGCTCGACTAGCCTGCGGGATGCATCCTCTCGCACGTGTTTTTACTCGACTACCCTGCGGGATGCATCCTCTCGCACGTGTTTTTGCTCGACTAGCCATGCGCATCCCAAAAAACCTGCGCATGCGCATCCCACAAAACCTCGCACGTGTTTTTACTCGACTAGCCTGCGGGATGCATCCTCTCGCACGTGTTTTTACTCGACTTGCCTGCGGGATGCATCCTCTCGCACGTGTTTTTGCTCGACTAGCCTGCGGGATGCATCCTCTCGCACGTGTTTTTACTCGACTACCCTGCGGGATGCATCCTCTCGCACGTGTTTTTGCTCGACTAGCCATGCGCATCCCAAAAAACCTGCGCATGCGCATCCCACAAAACCTGCGCATGCGCATCCCACAAAACCTCGCACGTGTTTTTACTCGTCTAGCCTGCAGGATGCATCCTCTCGCACGTGTTTTTACTCGACTAGCCTGCGGGATGCATCCTCTCGCACGTGTTTTTGCTCGACTAGCCATGCGCATCCCAAAAAACCTGCGCATGCGCATCCCAAAAAACCTGCGCATGCGCATCCCACAAAACCTGCGCATGCGCATCCCACAAAACCTCGCACGTGTTTTTACTCGACTAGCCTGCGGGATGCATCCTCTCGCACGTGTTTTTACTCGACTTGCCTGCGGGATGCATCCTCTCGCACGTGTTTTTGCTCGACTAGCCTGCGGGATGCATCCTCTCGCACGTGTTTTTACTCGACTACCCTGCGGGATGCATCCTCTCGCACGTGTTTTTGCTCGACTAGCCATGCGCATCCCAAAAAACCTGCGCATGCGCATCCCACAAAACCTGCGCATGCGCATCCCACAAAACCTCGCACGTGTTTTTACTCGTCTAGCCTGCAGGATGCATCCTCTCGCACGTGTTTTTACTCGACTAGCCTGCGGGATGCATCCTCTCGCACGTGTTTTTGCTCGACTAGCCATGCGCATCCCAAAAAACCTGCGCATGCGCATCCCAAAAAACCTGCGCATGCGCATCCCAAAAAACCTGCGCATGCGCATCCCACAAAACCTGCGCATGCGCATCCCACAAAACCTGCGCATGCGCATCCCCCAAAACCTCGCACGTGTTTTTACTCGACTAGCCTGCGGGATGCATTCTCTCGCACGTGTTTTTGCTCGACCAGCCTGCGGGATGCATCCTCTCGCACGTGTTTTTGCTCGACTAGCCTGCGGGATGCATCCTCTCGCACGTGTTTGTGCTCGACTAGCCTGCGGGATGCATCCTCTCGCACGTGTTTTTACTCGACTACCCTGCGGGATGCATCCTTTCGCACGTGTTTTTACTCGACTAGCTTGCGGGATGCATCCTCTTGCACGTGTTTTTACTCGACTAGCCTGCGGGATGCATCCTCTCGCAGTGTTTTTACTCGACTACCCTGCGGGATGCATCCTCTCGCACGTGTTTTTGCTCGACTAGCCATGCGCATCCCAAAAAACCTGCGCATGCGCATCCCACAAAACCTGCGCATGCGCATCCCACAAAACCTCGCACGTGTTTTTACTTGACTAGCCTGCGGGATGCATCCTCTCGCACGTGTTTTTACTCGACTAGCCTGCGGGATGCATCCTCTCGCACGTGTTTTTACTCGACTACCCTGCGGGATGCATCCTCTCGCACGTGTTTTTGCTCGACTAGCCATGCGCATCCCAAAAAACCTGCGCATGCGCATCCCACAAAACCTCGCACGTGTTTTTACCCGACTAGCCTGCGGGATGCATCCTCTCGCACGTGTTTTTACTCGACTAGCCTGCGGGATGCATCCTCTCGCACGTGTTTTTACTCGACTAGCCTGCAGGATGCATCCTCTCGCACGTGTTTTTACTCGACTAGCATGCGGGATGCATCCTCTCGCACGTGTTTTTACTCGACTAGCCTGCGGGATGCATCCTCTTGCACGTGTTTTTACTCGACTAGCCTGCGGGATGCATCCTCTCGCACGTGTTTTTACTCGACTACCCTGCGGGATGCATCCTCTCGCACGTGTTTTTGCTCGACTAGCCATGCGCATCCCAAAAAACCTGCGCATGCGCATCCCAAAAAACCTGCGCATGCGCATCCCACAAAACCTGCGCATGCGCATCCCACAAAACCTCGCACGTGTTTTTACTCGACTAGCCTGCGGGATGCATCCTCTCGCACGTGTTTTTACTCGACTAGCCTGCGGGATGCATCCTCTCGCACGTGTTTTTACTCGACTAGCCTGCGGGATGCATCCTCTCGCACGTGTTTTTGCTGGACTAGCCTGCGGGATGCATCCTCCCGCACGTGTTTTTGCTCGACTAGGCATGCGCATCCCAAAAAACCTGCGCATGAGCATCCCGCAAAACCTGCGCATGCGCATCCCACAAAACCTGGCACGTGTTTTTACTCGACTAGCCTGCGGGATGCATCCTCTCGCACGTGTTTTTACTCGACTAGCCTGCGGGATGCATCCTCTCGCACGTGTTTTTACTCGACTAGCCTGCGGGATGCATTCTCTCGCACGTGTTTTTACTCGACTAGCCCGCGTGATGCATCCTCTCGCACGTGTTTTTGCTCGACATACATGCGCATCCCACAAAACCTGCGCATGCGCATCCCACAAAACCTCGCACGTGTTTTTACTCGACTAGCCTGCGGGATGCATTCTCTCGCACGTGTTTTTGCTCGACTAGCCTGCGGGATGCATCCTCTCGCACGTGTTTGTGCTCGACTAGCCTGCGGGATGCATCCTCTCGCACGTGTTTTTACTCGACTACCCTGCGGGATGCATCCTCTCGCACGTGTTTTTGCTCGACTAGCCATGCGCATCCCAAAAAACCTGCGCATGCGCATCCCACAAAACCTGCGCATGCGCATCCCACAAAACCTGCGCATGCGCATCCCACAAAACCTCGCACGTGTTTTTACTCGACTAGCCTGCGGGATGCATCCTCTCGCACGTGTTTTTACTCGACTAGCCTGCGGGATGCATCCTCTCGCACGTGTTTTTGCTGGACTAGCCTGCGGGATGCATCCTCTCGCACGTGTTTTTGCTCGACTAGGCATGCGCATCCCAAAAAACCTGCGCATGAGCATCCCGCAAAACCTGCGCATGCGCATCCCACAAAACCTGGCACGTGTTTTTACTCGACTAGCCTGCGGGATGCATCCTCTCGCACGTGTTTTTACTCGACTAGCCTGCGGGATGCATCCTCTCGCACGTGTTTTTACTCGACTAGCCTGCGGGATGCATTCTCTCGCACGTGTTTTTACTCGACTAGCCTGCGGGATGCATCCTCTCGCACGTGTTTTTGCTCGACTAGCCATGCGCATCCCACAAAACCTGCGCATGCGCATCCCACAAAAACTCGCACGTGTTTTTACTCGACTAGCCTGCGGGATGCATCCTCTCGCACGTGTTTTTACTCGACTAGTCTGCGGGATGCATCCTCTCGCACGTGTTTTTGCTCGACTAGCCTGCGGGATGCATCCTCTCGCACGTGTTTTTACTCGACTACCCTGCGGGATGCATCCTCTCGCACGTGTTTTTGCTCGACTAGCCATGCGCATCCCAAAAAACCTGCGCATGCGTATCCCACAAAACCTCGCACGTGTTTTTACTCGACTAGCCTGCGGGATGCATCCTCTCGCACGTGTTTTTACTCGACTTGCCTGCGGGATGCATCCTCTCGCACGTGTTTTTGCTCGACTAGCCTGCGGGATGCATCCTCTCGCACGTGTTTTTACTCGACTACCCTGCGGGATGCATCCTCTCGCACGTGTTTTTGCTCGACTAGCCATGCGCATCCCAAAAAACCTGCGCATGCGCATCCCACAAAACCTGCGCATGCGCATCCCACAAAACCTCGCACGTGTTTTTACTCGTCTAGCCTGCAGGATGCATCCTCTCGCACGTGTTTTTGCTGGACTAGCCTGCGGGATGCATCCTCTCGCACGTGTTTTTGCTCGACTAGGCATGCGCATCCCAAAAAACCTGCGCATGAGCATCCCGCAAAACCTGCGCATGCGCATCCCACAAAACCTGGCACGTGTTTTTACTCGACTAGCCTGCGGGATGCATCCTCTCGCACGTGTTTTTACTCGACTAGCCTGCGGGATGCATCCTCTCGCACGTGTTTTTACTCGACTATCCTGCGGGATGCATTCTCTCGCACGTGTTTTTACTCGACTAGCCTGCGGGATGCATTATCTCGCACGTGTTTTTGCTCGACTAGCCATGCGCATCCCACAAAATCTGCGCATGCGCATCCCACAAAACCTCGCACGTGTTTTTACTCGACTAGCCTGCGGGATGCATTCTCTCGCACGTGTTTTTGCTCGACCAGCCTGCGGGATGCATCCTCTCGCACGTGTTTTTGCTCGACTAGCCTGCGGGATGCATCCTCTCGCACGTGTTTGTGCTCGACTAGCCTGCGGGATGCATCCTCTCGCACGTGTTTTTACTCGACTACCCTGCGGGATGCATCCTTTCGCACGTGTTTTTGCTCGACTAGCCTGCGGGATGCATCCTCTCGCACGTGTTTTTACTCGACTAGCCTGCGGGATGCATCCTCTCGCACGTGTTTTTGCTCGACTAGCCTGCGGGATGCATCCTCTCGCACGTGTTTTTACTCGACTACCCTGCGGGATGCATCCTCTCGCACGTGTTTTTGCTCGACTAGCCATGCGCATCCCAAAAAACCTGCGCATGCGCATCCCACAAAACCTCGCACGTGTTTTTACTCGACTAGCCTGCGGGATGCATCCTCTCGCACGTGTTTTTACTCGACTTGCCTGCGGGATGCATCCTCTCGCACGTGTTTTTGCTCGACTAGCCTGCGGGATGCATCCTCTCGCACGTGTTTTTACTCGACTACCCTGCGGGATGCATCCTCTCGCACGTGTTTTTGCTCGACTAGCCATGCGCATCCCAAAAAACCTGCGCATGCGCATCCCACAAAACCTGCGCATGCGCATCCCACAAAACCTCGCACGTGTTTTTACTCGTCTAGCCTGCAGGATGCATCCTCTCGCACGTGTTTTTACTCGACTAGCCTGCGGGATGCATCCTCTCGCACGTGTTTTTGCTCGACTAGCCATGCGCATCCCAAAAAACCTGCGCATGCGCATCCCAAAAAACCTGCGCATGCGCATCCCACAAAACCTGCGCATGCGCATCCCACAAAACCTCGCACGTGTTTTTACTCGACTAGCCTGCGGGATGCATCCTCTCGCACGTGTTTTTACTCGACTTGCCTGCGGGATGCATCCTCTCGCACGTGTTTTTGCTCGACTAGCCTGCGGGATGCATCCTCTCGCACGTGTTTTTACTCGACTACCCTGCGGGATGCATCCTCTCGCACGTGTTTTTGCTCGACTAGCCATGCGCATCCCAAAAAACCTGCGCATGCGCATCCCACAAAACCTGCGCATGCGCATCCCACAAAACCTCGCACGTGTTTTTACTCGACTAGCCTGCGGGATGCATCCTCTCGCACGTGTTTTTGCTCGACTAGCCATGCGCATCCCAAAAAACCTGCGCATGCGCATCCCAAAAAACCTGCGCATGCGCATCCCAAAAAACCTGCGCATGCGCATCCCACAAAACCTGCGCATGCGCATCCCACAAAACCTGCGCATGCGCATCCCACAAAACCTCGCACGTGTTTTTACTCGACTGGCCTGCGGGATGCATCTTCTCGCACGTGTTTTTACTCGACTAGCCTGCGGGATGCATCCTCTCGCACGTGTTTTTACTCGACTAGCCTGCGGGATGCATCCTCTCGCACGTGTTTTTACTCGACTAGCCCGCGGGATGCATCCTCTCGCACGTGTTTTTACTCGACTAGCCTGCGGGATGCATCCTCTCGCACGTGTTTTTACTCGACTAGCCTGCGGGATGCATCCTCTCGCACGTGTTTTTACTCGACTACCCTGCGGGATGCATCCTCTCGCACGTGTTTTTGCTCGACTAGCCATGCGCATCCCAAAAAACCTGCGCATGCGCATCCCACAAAACCTGCGCATGCGCATCCCACAAAACCTCGCACGTGTTTTTACTCGACTAGCCTGCGGGATGCATCCTCTCGCACGTGTTTTTACTCGACTACCCTGCGGGATGCATCCTCGCACGTGTTTTTGCTCGACTAGCCATGCGCATCCCAAAAAACCTGCGCATGCGCATCCCACAAAACCTGCGCATGCGCATCCCACAAAACCTGCGCATGCGCATCCCACAAAACCTCGCACGTGTTTTTACTCGACTAGCCTGCGGGATGCATCCTCTCGCACGTGTTTTTACTCGACTAGCCTGCGGGATGCATCCTCTCGCACGTGTTTTTGCTCGACTAGCCTGCGGGATGCATCCTCTCGCACGTGTTTTTACTCGACTACCCTGCGGGATGCATCCTCTCGCACGTGTTTTTGCTCGACTAGCCATGCGCATCCCAAAAAACCTGCGCATGCGCATCCCACAAAACCTGCGCATGCGCATCCCACAAAACCTCGCACGTGTTTTTACTCGACTAGCCTGCGGGATGCATCCTCTCGCACGTGTTTTTACTCGACTTGCCTGCGGGATGCATCCTCTCGCACGTGTTTTTGCTCGACTAGCCTGCGGGATGCATCCTCTCGCACGTGTTTTTACTCGACTACCCTGCGGGATGCATCCTCTCGCACGTGTTTTTGCTCGACCAGCCATGCGCATCCCAAAAAACCTGCGCATGCGCATCCCACAAAACCTGCGCATGCGCATCCCACAAAACCTCGCACGTGTTTATACTCGACTAGCCTGCGGGATGCATCCTCTCGCACGTGTTTTTACTCGACTTGCCTGCGGGATGCATCCTCTCGCACGTGTTTTTGCTCGACTAGCCTGCGGGATGCATCCTCTCGCACGTGTTTTTACTCGACTACCCTGCGGGATGCATCCTCTCGCACGTGTTTTTGCTCGACTAGCCATGCGCATCCCAAAAAACCTGCGCATGCGCATCCCACAAAACCTCGCACGTGTTTTTACTCGTCTAGCCTGCAGGATGCATCCTCTCGCACGTGTTTTTACTCGACTAGCCTGCGGGATGCATCCTCTCGCACGTGTTTTTGCTCGACTAGCCATGCGCATCCCAAAAAACATGCGCATGCGCCTCCCAAAAAACCTGCGCATGCGCATCCCACAAAACCTGCGCATGCGCATACCACAAAACCTGCGCATGCGCATCCCACAAAACCTCGCACGTGTTTTTACTCGACTGGCCTGCGGGATGCATCTTCTCGCACGTGTTTTTACTCGACTAGCCTGCGGGATCCATCCTCTCGCACGTGTTTTTACTCGACTAGCCTGCGGGATGCATCCTCTCGCACGTGTTTTTACTCGACTAGCCTGCGGGATGCATCCTCTCGCACGTGTTTTTGCTCGACTAGCCTGCGGGACGCATCCTCTCGCACGTGTTTTTACTCGACTAGCCTGCGGGATGCATCCTCTCGCACGTGTTTTTACTCGACTAGCCTGCGGGAAGCATCCTCTTGCACGTGTTTTTACTCGACTAGCCTGCGGGATGCATCCTCTCGCACGTGTTTTTGCTCGACTAGCCTGCGGGATGCATCCTCTCGCACGTGTTTTTGCTCGACTAGGCATGCGCATCCCAAAAAACCTGCGCATGCGCATCCCACAAAACCTGCGCATGCGCATCCCACAAAACCTCGCACGTGTTTTTACTCGACTAGCCTGCGGGATGCATCCTCTCGCACGTGTTTTTACTCGACTTGCCTGCGGGATGCATCCTCTCGCACGTGTTTTTGCTCGACTAGCCATGCGCATCCCAAAAAACCTGCGCATGCGCATCCCACAAAACCTGCGCATGCGCATCCCACAAAACCTGCGCATGCGCATCCCACAAAACCTCGCACGTGTTTTTACTCGACTAGCCTGCGGGATGCATCCTCTCGCACGTGTTTTTACTCGACTAGCCTGCGGGATGCATCCTCTCGCACGTGTTTTTACTCGACTAGCCTGCGGGATGCATCCTCTCGCACGTGTTTTTGCTCGACTAGCCATGCGCATCCCAAAAAACCTGCGCATGCGCATCCCACAAAACCTCGCACGTGTTTTTACTCGACTAGCCTGCGGGATGCATTCTCTCGCACGTGTTTTTACTCGACTAGCCTGCGGGATGCATCCTCTCGCACGTGTTTTTGCTCGACTAGCCATGCGCATCCCATAAAACCTGCGCATGCGCATCCCACAAAACCTGCGCATGCGCATCCCACAAAACCTCGCACGTGTTTTTACTCGACTAGCCTGCGGGATGCATCCTCTCGCACGTGTTTTTACTCGACTAGCCTGCGGGATGCATCCTCTCGCACGTTTTTACTCGACTAGCCTGCGGGATGCATCCTCTCGCACGTGTTTTTACTCGTCTAGCCTGCAGGATGCATCCTCTCGCACGTGTTTTTACTCGACTAGCCTGCGGGATGATTCCTCTCGCACGTGTTTTTACTCGACTAGCCTGCGGGATGCATCCTCTCGCACGTGTTTTTGCTCGACTAGCCTGCGGGATGCATCCTCTCGCACGTGTTTTTACTCGACTACCCTGCGGGATGCATCCTCTCGCACGTGTTTTTGCTCGACTAGCCATGCGCATCCCAAAAAACCTGCGCATGCGCATCCCACAAAACCTGCGCATGCGCATCCCACAAAACCTCGCACGTGTTTTTACTCGACTGGCCTGCGGGATGCATCTTCTCGCACGTGTTTTTACTCGACTAGCCTGCGGGATCCATCCTCTCGCACGTGTTTTTACTCGACTAGCCTGCGGGATGCATCCTCTCGCACGTGTTTTTACTCGACTAGCCTGCGGGATGCATCCTCTCGCACGTGTTTTTGCTCGACTAGCCTGCGGGACGCATCCTCTCGCACGTGTTTTTACTCGACTAGCCTGCGGGATGCATCCTCTCGCACGTGTTTTTACTCGACTAGCCTGCGGGAAGCATCCTCTTGCACGTGTTTTTACTCGACTAGCCTGCGGGATGCATCCTCTCGCACGTGTTTTTGCTCGACTAGCCTGCGGGATGCATCCTCTCGCACGTGTTTTTGCTCGACTAGGCATGCGCATCCCAAAAAACCTGCGCATGCGCATCCCACAAAACCTGCGCATGCGCATCCCACAAAACCTGCGCATGCGCATCCCACAAAACCTCGCACGTGTTTTTACCCGACTAGCCTGCGGGATGCATCCTCTCGCACGTGTTTTTACTCGACTAGCCTGCGGGATGCATCCTTTCGCACGTGTTTTTACTCGACTAGCCTGCAGGATGCATCCTCTCGCACGTGTTTTTACTCGACTAGCATGCGGGATGCATCCTCTCGCACGTGTTTTTACTCGACTAGCCTGCGGGATGCATCCTCTTGCACGTGTTATTACTCGACTAGCCTGCGGGATGCATCCTCTCGCACGTGTTTTTACTCGACTACCCTGCGGGATGCATCCTCTCGCACGCGTTTTTGCTCGACTAGCCATGCGCATCCCAAAAAACCTGCGCATGCGCATCCCACAAAACCTCGCACGTGTTTTTACTTGACTAGCCTGCGGGATGCATCCTCTCGCACGTGTTTTTACCCGACTAGCCTGCGGGATGCATCCTCTCGCACGTGTTTTTACTCGACTAGCCTGCGGGATGCATCCTCTCGCACGTGTTTTTACTCGACTACCCTGCGGGATGCATCCTCTCGCACGTGTTTTTGCTCGACTAGCCATGCGCATCCCAAAAAACCTGCGCATGCGCATCCCACAAAACCTGCGCATGCGCATCCCACAAAACCTCGCACGTGTTTTTACTCGACTAGCCTGCGGGATGCATCCTCTCGCACGTGTTTTTACTCGACTACCCTGCGGGATGCATCCTCGCACGTGTTTTTGCTCGACTAGCCATGCGCATCCCAAAAAACCTGCGCATGCGCATCCCACAAAACCTGCGCATGCGCATCCCACAAAACCTGCGCATGCGCATCCCACAAAACCTCGCACGTGTTTTTACTCGACTAGCCTGCGGGATGCATCCTCTCGCACGTGTTTTTACTCGACTAGCCTGCGGGATGCATCCTCTCGCACGTGTTTTTGCTCGACTAGCCTGCGGGATGCATCCTCTCGCACGTGTTTTTTACTCGACTACCCTGCGGGATGCATCCTCTCGCACGTGTTTTTACTCGACTTGCCTGCGGGATGCATCCTCTCGCACGTGTTTTTGCTCGACTAGCCTGCGGGATGCATCCTCTCGCACGTGTTTTTACTCGACTACCCTGCGGGATGCATCCTCTCGCACGTGTTTTTGCTCGACTAGCCATGCGCATCCCAAAAAACCTGCGCATGCGCATCCCACAATACCTGCGCATGCGCATCCCACAAAACCTCGCACGTGTTTTTACTCGACTAGCCTGCGGGATGCATCCTCTCGCACGTGTTTTTACCCGACTAGCCTGCGGGATGCATCCTCTCGCACGTGTTTTTACTCGACTAGCCTGCGGGATGCATCCTCTCGCACGTGTTTTTTACTCGACTAGCCTGCAGGATGCATCCTCTCGCACGTGTTTTTACTCGACTAGCCTGCGGGATGCATCCTCTCGCACGTGTTTTTGCTCGACCAGCCATGCGCATCCCAAAAAACCTGCGCATGCGCATCCCACAAAACCTGCGCATGCGCATCCCACAAAACCTCGCACGTGTTTTTACTCGACTAGCCTGCGGGATGCATCCTCTCGCACGTGTTTTTACTCGACTTGCCTGCGGGATGCATCCTCTCGCACGTGTTTTTGCTCGACTAGCCTGCGGGATGCATCCTCTCGCACGTGTTTTTACTCGACTACCCTGCGGGATGCATCCTCTCGCACGTGTTTTTGCTCGACTAGCCATGCGCATCCCAAAAAACCTGCGCATGCGCATCCCACAAAACCTCGCACGTGTTTTTACTCGTCTAGCCTGCAGGATGCATCCTCTCGCACGTGTTTTTGCTCGACTAGCCATGCGCATCCCAAAAAACCTGCGCATGCGCATCCCACAAAACCTGCGCATGCGCATCCCACAAAACCTCGCACGTGTTTTTACTCGACTAGCCTGCGGGATGCATCCTCTCGCACGTGTTTTTACTCGACTTGCCTGCGGGATGCATCCTCTCGCACGTGTTTTTGCTCGACTAGCCTGCGGGATGCATCCTCTCGCACGTGTTTTTACTCGACTACCCTGCGGGATGCATCCTCTCGCACGTGTTTTTGCTCGACCAGCCATGCGCATCCCAAAAAACCTGCGCATGCGCATCCCACAAAACCTGCGCATGCGCATCCCACAAAACCTCGCACGTGTTTATACTCGACTAGCCTGCGGGATGCATCCTCTCGCACGTGTTTTTACTCGACTTGCCTGCGGGATGCATCCTCTCGCACGTGTTTTTGCTCGACTAGCCTGCGGGATGCATCCTCTCGCACGTGTTTTTACTCGACTACCCTGCGGGATGCATCCTTTCGCACGTGTTTTTGCTCGACTAGCCATGCGCATCCCAAAAAACCTGCGCATGCGCATCCCACAAAACCTCGCACGTGTTTTTACTCGTCTAGCCTGCAGGATGCATCCTCTCGCACGTGTTTTTACTCGACTAGCCTGCGGGATGCATCCTCTCGCACGTGTTTTTGCTCGACTAGCCAGGCGCATCCCAAAAAACATGCGCATGCGCCTCCCAAAAAACCTGCGCATGCGCATCCCACAAAACCTGCGCATGCGCATACCACAAAACCTGCGCATGCGCATCCCACAAAACCTCGCACGTGTTTTTACTCGACTGGCCTGCGGGATGCATCTTCTCGCACGTGTTTTTACTCGACTAGCCTGCGGGATCCATCCTCTCGCACGTGTTTTTACTCGACTAGCCTGCGGGATGCATCCTCTCGCACGTGTTTTTACTCGACTAGCCTGCGGGATGCATCCTCTCGCACGTGTTTTTGCTCGACTAGCCTGCGGGACGCATCCTCTCGCACGTGTTTTTACTCGACTAGCCTGCGGGATGCATCCTCTCGCACGTGTTTTTACTCGACTAGCCTGCGGGAAGCATCCTCTTGCACGTGTTTTTACTCGACTAGCCTGCGGGATGCATCCTCTCGCACGTGTTTTTGCTCGACTAGCCTGCGGGATGCATCCTCTCGCACGTGTTTTTGCTCGACTAGGCATGCGCATCCCAAAAAACCTGCGCATGCGCATCCCACAAAACCTGCGCATGCGCATCCCACAAAACCTCGCACGTGTTTTTACTCGACTAGCCTGCGGGATGCATCCTCTCGCACGTGTTTTTACTCGACTTGCCTGCGGGATGCATCCTCTCGCACGTGTTTTTGCTCGACTAGCCATGCGCATCCCAAAAAACCTGCGCATGCGCATCCCACAAAACCTGCGCATGCGCATCCCACAAAACCTGCGCATGCGCATCCCACAAAACCTCGCACGTGTTTTTACTCGACTAGCCTGCGGGATGCATCCTCTCGCACGTGTTTTTACTCGACTAGCCTGCGGGATGCATCCTCTCGCACGTGTTTTTACTCGACTAGCCTGCGGGATGCATCCTCTCGCACGTGTTTTTGCTCGACTAGCCATGCGCATCCCAAAAAACCTGCGCATGCGCATCCCACAAAACCTCGCACGTGTTTTTACTCGACTAGCCTGCGGGATGCATTCTCTAGCACGTGTTTTTACTCGACTAGCCTGCGGGATGCATCCTCTCGCACGTGTTTTTGCTCGACTAGCCATGCGCATCCCATAAAACCTGCGCATGCGCATCCCACAAAACCTGCGCATGCGCATCCCACAAAACCTCGCACGTGTTTTTACTCGACTAGCCTGCGGGATGCATCCTCTCGCACGTGTTTTTACTCGACTAGCCTGCGGGATGCATCCTCTCGCACGTTTTTACTCGACTAGCCTGCGGGATGCATCCTCTCGCACGTGTTTTTACTCGTCTAGCCTGCAGGATGCATCCTCTCGCACGTGTTTTTACTCGACTAGCCTGCGGGATGATTCCTCTCGCACGTGTTTTTACTCGACTAGCCTGCGGGATGCATCCTCTCGCACGTGTTTTTGCTCGACTAGCCTGCGGGATGCATCCTCTCGCACGTGTTTTTACTCGACTACCCTGCGGGATGCATCCTCTCGCACGTGTTTTTGCTCGACTAGCCATGCGCATCCCAAAAAACCTGCGCATGCGCATCCCACAAAACCTGCGCATGCGCATCCCACAAAACCTCGCACGTGTTTTTACTCGACTGGCCTGCGGGATGCATCTTCTCGCACGTGTTTTTACTCGACTAGCCTGCGGGATCCATCCTCTCGCACGTGTTTTTACTCGACTAGCCTGCGGGATGCATCCTCTCGCACGTGTTTTTACTCGACTAGCCTGCGGGATGCATCCTCTCGCACGTGTTTTTGCTCGACTAGCCTGCGGGACGCATCCTCTCGCACGTGTTTTTACTCGACTAGCCTGCGGGATGCATCCTCTCGCACGTGTTTTTACTCGACTAGCCTGCGGGAAGCATCCTCTTGCACGTGTTTTTACTCGACTAGCCTGCGGGATGCATCCTCTCGCACGTGTTTTTGCTCGACTAGCCTGCGGGATGCATCCTCTCGCACGTGTTTTTGCTCGACTAGGCATGCGCATCCCAAAAAACCTGCGCATGCGCATCCCACAAAACCTGCGCATGCGCATCCCACAAAACCTGCGCATGCGCATCCCACAAAACCTCGCACGTGTTTTTACCCGACTAGCCTGCGGGATGCATCCTCTCGCACGTGTTTTTACTCGACTAGCCTGCGGGATGCATCCTTTCGCACGTGTTTTTACTCGACTAGCCTGCAGGATGCATCCTCTCGCACGTGTTTTTACTCGACTAGCATGCGGGATGCATCCTCTCGCACGTGTTTTTACTCGACTAGCCTGCGGGATGCATCCTCTTGCACGTGTTATTACTCGACTAGCCTGCGGGATGCATCCTCTCGCACGTGTTTTTACTCGACTACCCTGCGGGATGCATCCTCTCGCACGCGTTTTTGCTCGACTAGCCATGCGCATCCCAAAAAACCTGCGCATGCGCATCCCACAAAACCTCGCACGTGTTTTTACTTGACTAGCCTGCGGGATGCATCCTCTCGCACGTGTTTTTACCCGACTAGCCTGCGGGATGCATCCTCTCGCACGTGTTTTTACTCGACTAGCCTGCGGGATGCATCCTCTCGCACGTGTTTTTACTCGACTACCCTGCGGGATGCATCCTCTCGCACGTGTTTTTGCTCGACTAGCCATGCGCATCCCAAAAAACCTGCGCATGCGCATCCCACAAAACCTGCGCATGCGCATCCCACAAAACCTCGCACGTGTTTTTACTCGACTAGCCTGCGGGATGCATCCTCTCGCACGTGTTTTTACTCGACTACCCTGCGGGATGCATCCTCGCACGTGTTTTTGCTCGACTAGCCATGCGCATCCCAAAAAACCTGCGCATGCGCATCCCACAAAACCTGCGCATGCGCATCCCACAAAACCTGCGCATGCGCATCAAACAAAACCTCGCACGTGTTTTTACTCGACTAGCCTGCGGGATGCATCCTCTCGCACGTGTTTTTACTCGACTAGCCTGCGGGATGCATCCTCTCGCACGTGTTTTTGCTCGACTAGCCTGCGGGATGCATCCTCTCGCACGTGTTTTTACTCGACTACCCTGCGGGATGCATCCTCTCGCACGTGTTTTTACTCGACTTGCCTGCGGGATGCATCCTCTCGCACGTGTTTTTGCTCGACTAGCCTGCGGGATGCATCCTCTCGCACGTGTTTTTACTCGACTACCCTGCGGGATGCATCCTCTCGCACGTGTTTTTGCTCGACTAGCCATGCGCATCCCAAAAAACCTGCGCATGCGCATCCCACAATACCTGCGCATGCGCATCCCACAAAACCTCGCACGTGTTTTTACTCGTCTAGCCTGCAGGATGCATCCTCTCGCACGTGTTTTTACTCGACTAGCCTGCGGGATGCATCCTCTCGCACGTGTTTTTGCTCGACTAGCCATGCGCATCCCAAAAAACCTGCGCATGCGCATCCCACAAAACCTGCGCATGCGCATCCCACAAAACCTCGCACGTGTTTTTACTCGACTAGCCTGCGGGATGCATCCTCTCGCACGTGTTTTTACCCGACTAGCCTGCGGGATGCATCCTCTCGCACGTGTTTTTACTCGACTAGCCTGCGGGATGCATCCTCTCGCACGTGTTTTTACTCGACTAGCCTGCAGGATGCATCCTCTCGCACGTGTTTTTACTCGACTAGCCTGCGGGATGCATCCTCTCGCACGTGTTTTTGCTCGACCAGCCATGCGCATCCCAAAAAACCTGCGCATGCGCATCCCACAAAACCTGCGCATGCGCATCCCACAAAACCTCGCACGTGTTTTTACTCGACTAGCCTGCGGGATGCATCCTCTCGCACGTGTTTTTACTCGACTTGCCTGCGGGATGCATCCTCTCGCACGTGTTTTTGCTCGACTAGCCTGCGGGATGCATCCTCTCGCACGTGTTTTTACTCGACTACCCTGCGGGATGCATCCTCTCGCACGTGTTTTTGCTCGACTAGCCATGCGCATCCCAAAAAACCTGCGCATGCGCATCCCACAAAACCTCGCACGTGTTTTTACTCGTCTAGCCTGCAGGATGCATCCTCTCGCACGTGTTTTTACTCGACTAGCCTGCGGGATGCATCCTCTCGCACGTGTTTTTGCTCGACTAGCCATGCGCATCCCAAAAAACATGCGCATGCGCATCCCAAAAAACCTGCGCATGCGCATCCCACAAAACCTGCGCATGCGCATACCACAAAACCTGCGCATGCGCATCCCACAAAACCTCGCACGTGTTTTTACTCGACTGGCCTGCGGGATGCATCTTCTCGCACGTGTTTTTACTCGACTAGCCTGCGGGATCCATCCTCTCGCACGTGTTTTTACTCGACTAGCCTGCGGGATGCATCCTCTCGCACGTGTTTTTACTCGACTAGCCTGCGGGATGCATCCTCTCGCACGTGTTTTTACTCGACTAGCCTGCGGGATGCATCCTCTCGCACGTGTTTTTGCTCGACTAGCCATGCGCATCCCATAAAACCTGCGCATGCGCATCCCACAAAACCTGCGCATGCGCATCCCACAAAACCTCGCACGTGTTTTTACTCGACTAGCCTGCGGGATGCATCCTCTC
Source organism: Lasioglossum baleicum (assembly GCF_051020765.1). Lineage (NCBI taxonomy): Eukaryota > Metazoa > Arthropoda > Insecta > Hymenoptera > Halictidae > Lasioglossum > Lasioglossum baleicum. The sequence goes on along the minus strand of NW_027469385.1, from coordinate 51,874 downwards.
GCACGTGTTTTTACTCGACTAGCCTGCGGGATGCATCCTCTCGCACGTGTTTTTGCTCGACTAGCCTGCGGGACGCATCCTCTCGCACGTGTTTTTACTCGACTAGCCTGCGGGATGCATCCCCTCGCACGTGTTTTTACTCGACTAGCCTGCGGGATGCATCCTCTCGCACGTGTTTTTACTCGACTAGCCTGCGGGATGCATCCTCTCGCACGTGTTTTTGCTCGACTAGCCTGCGGGACGCATCCTCTCGCACGTGTTTTTACTCGACTAGCCTGCGGGATGCATCCTCTCGCACGTGTTTTTACTCGACTAGCCTGCGGGAAGCATCCTCTTGCACGTGTTTTTACTCGACTAGCCTGCGGGATGCATCCTCTCGCACGTGTTTTTGCTCGACTAGCCTGCGGGATGCATCCTCTCGCACGTGTTTTTGCTCGACTAGGCATGCGCATCCCAAAAAACCTGCGCATGCGCATCCCACAAAACCTGCGCATGCGCATCCCACAAAACCTCGCACGTGTTTTTACTCGACTAGCCTGCGGGATGCATCCTCTCGCACGTGTTTTTACTCGACTTGCCTGCGGGATGCATCCTCTCGCACGTGTTTTTGCTCGACTAGCCATGCGCATCCCAAAAAACCTGCGCATGCGCATCCCACAAAACCTGCGCATGCGCATCCCACAAAACCTGCGCATGCGCATCCCACAAAACCTCGCACGTGTTTTTACTCGACTAGCCTGCGGGATGCATCCTCACGCACGTGTTTTTACTCGACTAGCCTGCGGGATGCATCCTCTCGCACGTGTTTTTGCTCGACTATCCTGCGGGATGCATCCTCTCGCACGTGTTTTTACTCGACTAGCCTGCGGGATGCATCCTCTCGCACGTGTTTTTGCTCGACTAGCCATGCGCATCCCAAAAAACCTGCGCATGCGCATCCCACAAAACCTGCGCATGCGCATCCCACAAAACCTCGCACGTGTTTTTACTCGACTAGCCTGCGGGATGCATCCTCTCGCACGTGTTTTTACTCGACTAGCCTGCGGGATGCATCCTCTCGCACGTGTTTTTGCTCGACTAGCCATGCGCATCCCATAAAACCTGCGCATGCGCATCCCACAAAACCTGCGCATGCGCATCCCACAAAACCTCGCACGTGTTTTTACTCGACTAGCCTGCGGGATGCATCCTCTCGCACGTTTTTACTCGACTAGCCTGCGGGATGCATCCTCTCGCACGTGTTTTTACTCGTCTAGCCTGCAGGATGCATCCTCTCGCACGTGTTTTTACTCGACTAGCCTGCGGGATGCATCCTCTCGCACGTGTTTTTACTCGACTAGCCTGCGGGATGCATCCTCTCGCACGTGTTTTTGCTCGACTAGCCTGCGGGATGCATCCTCTCGCACGTGTTTTTACTCGACTACCCTGCGGGATGCATCCTCTCGCACGTGTTTTTGCTCGACTAGCCATGCGCATCCCAAAAAACCTGCGCATGCGCATCCCACAAAACCTGCGCATGCGCATCCCACAAAACCTCGCACGTGTTTTTACTCGGCTAGCCTGCGGAATGCATCCTCTCGCACGTGTTTTTGCTCGACTAGCCTGCGGGACGCATCCTCTCGCACGTGTTTTTACTCGACTAGCATGCGGGATGCATCCTCTCGCACGTGTTTTTACTCGACTAGCCTGCGGGAAGCATCCTCTCGCACGTGTTTTTACTCGACTAGCCTGCGGGATGCATCCTCTCGCACGTGTTTTTACTCGACTAGCCTGCGGGAAGCATCCTCTTGCACGTGTTTTTACTCGACTACCCTGCGGGATGCATCCTCTCGCACGTTTTTACTCGACTAGCCTGCGGGATGCATCCTCTCGCACGTGTTTTTACTCGTCTAGCCTGCAGGATGCATCCTCTCGCACGTGTTTTTACTCGACTAGCCTGCGGGATGCATCCTCTCGCACGTGTTTTTACTCGACTAGCCTGCGGGATGCATCCTCTCGCACGTGTTTTTGCTCGACTATCCTGCGGGATGCATCCTCTCGCACGTGTTTTTACTCGACTAGCCTGCGGGATGCATCCTCTCGCACGTGTTTTTGCTCGACTAGCCATGCGCATCCCAAAAAACCTGCGCATGCGCATCCCACAAAACCTGCGCATGCGCATCCCACAAAACCTGCGCATGCGCATCCCACAAAACCTCGCACGTGTTTTTACTCGACTAGCCTGCGGGATGCATCCTCTCGCACGTGTTTTTACTCGACTAGCCTGCGGGATGCATCCTCTCGCACGTGTTTTTGCTCGACTATCCTGCGGGATGCATCCTCTCGCACGTGTTTTTACTCGACCAGCCTGCGGGATGCATCCTCTCGCACGTGTTTTTGCTCGACTAGCCATGCGCATCCCAAAAAACCTGCGCATGCGCATCCCACAAAACCTGCGCATGCGCATCCCACAAAACCTCGCACGTGTTTTTACTCGACTAGCCTGCGGGATGCATCCTCTCGCACGTGTTTTTACTCGACTAGCCTGCGGGATGCATCCTCTCGCACGTGTTTTTGCTCGACTAGCCATGCGCATCCCATAAAACCTGCGCATGCGCATCCCACAAAACCTGCGCATGCGCATCCCACAAAACCTCGCACGTGTTTTTACTCGACTAGCCTGCGGGATGCATCCTCTCGCACGTGTTTTTACTCGACTAGCCTGCGGGATGCATCCTCTCGCACGTGTTTTTGCTCGACTAGCCTGCGGGACGCATCCTCTCGCACGTGTTTTTACTCGACTAGCCTGCGGGATGCATCCTCTCGCACGTGTTTTTACTCGACTAGCCTGCGGGAAGCATCCTCTTGCACGTGTTTTTACTCGACTAGCCTGCGGGATGCATCCTCTCGCACGTGTTTTTGCTCGACTAGCCTGCGGGATGCATCCTCTCGCACGTGTTTTTGCTCGACTAGGCATGCGCATCCCAAAAAACCTGCGCATGCGCATCCCACAAAACCTGCGCATGCGCATCCCACAAAACCTCGCACGTGTTTTTACTCGACTAGCCTGCGGGATGCATCCTCTCGCACGTGTTTTTACTCGACTTGCCTGCGGGATGCATCCTCTCGCACGTGTTTTTGCTCGACTAGCCATGCGCATCCCAAAAAACCTGCGCATGCGCATCCCACAAAACCTGCGCATGCGCATCCCACAAAACCTCGCACGTGTTTTTACTCGACTAGCCTGCGGGATGCATCCTCTCGCACGTGTTTTTACTCGACTAGCCTGCGGGATGCATCCTCTCGCACGTGTTTTTGCTCGACTAGCCATGCGCATCCCATAAAACCTGCGCATGCGCATCCCACAAAACCTGCGCATGCGCATCCCACAAAACCTCGCACGTGTTTTTACTCGACTAGCCTGCGGGATGCATCCTCTCGCACGTTTTTACTCGACTAGCCTGCGGGATGCATCCTCTCGCACGTGTTTTTACTCGTCTAGCCTGCAGGATGCATCCTCTCGCACGTGTTTTTACTCGACTAGCCTGCGGGATGCATCCTCTCGCACGTGTTTTTACTCGACTAGCCTGCGGGATGCATCCTCTCGCACGTGTTTTTGCTCGACTAGCCTGCGGGATGCATCCTCTCGCACGTGTTTTTACTCGACTACCCTGCGGGATGCATCCTCTCGCACGTGTTTTTGCTCGACTAGCCATGCGCATCCCAAAAAACCTGCGCATGCGCATCCCACAAAACCTGCGCATGCGCATCCCACAAAACCTCGCACGTGTTTTTACTCGGCTAGCCTGCGGAATGCATCCTCTCGCACGTGTTTTTGCTCGACTAGCCTGCGGGACGCATCCTCTCGCACGTGTTTTTACTCGACTAGCATGCGGGATGCATCCTCTCGCACGTGTTTTTACTCGACTAGCCTGCGGGAAGCATCCTCTCGCACGTGTTTTTACTCGACTAGCCTGCGGGATGCATCCTCTCGCACGTGTTTTTACTCGACTAGCCTGCGGGAAGCATCCTCTTGCACGTGTTTTTACTCGACTACCCTGCGGGATGCATCCTCTCGCACGTGTTTTTGCTCGACTAGCCATGCGCATCCCAAAAAACCTCCGCATGCGCATCCCACAAAACCTGCGCATGCGCATCCCACAAAACCTCGCACGTGTTTTTACTCGACTACCCTGCGGGATGCATCCTCTCGCACGTGTTTTTGCTCGACTAGCCATGCGCATCCCAAAAAACCTGCGCATGCGCATCCCACAAAACCTGCGCATGCGCATCCCACAAAACCTCGCACGTGTTTTTACTCGGCTAGCCTGCGGAATGCATCCTCTCGCACGTGTTTTTGCTCGACTAGCCTGCGGGACGCATCCTCTCGCACGTGTTTTTACTCGACTAGCATGCGGGATGCATCCTCTCGCACGTGTTTTTACTCGACTAGCCTGCGGGAAGCATCCTCTCGCACGTGTTTTTACTCGACTAGCCTGCGGGATGCATCCTCTCGCACGTGTCTTTACTCGACTAGCCTGCGGGAAGCATCCTCTTGCACGTGTTTTTACTCGACTACCCTGCGGGATGCATCCTCTCGCACGTGTTTTTGCTCGACTAGCCATGCGCATCCCAAAAAACCTGCGCATGCGCATCCCACAAAACCTGCGCATGCGCATCCCACAAAACCTGCGCATGCGCATCCCACAAAACCTCGCACGTGTTTTTACTCGACTACCCTGCGGGATGCATCCTCTCGCACGTGTTTTTACTCGACTAGCCTGCGGGATGCATCCTCTCGCACGTGTTTTTGCTCGACTAGCCTGCGGGATGCATCCTCTCGCACGTGTTTTTACTCGACTACCCTGCGGGATGCATCCTCTCGCACGTGTTTTTGCTCGACTAGCCATGCGCATCCCAAAAAACCTGCGCATGCGCATCCCACAAAACCTGCGCATGCGCATCCCACAAAACCTCGCACGTGTTTTTACTCGGCTAGCCTGCGGAATGCATCCTCTCGCACGTGTTTTTGCTCGACTAGCCTGCGGGACGCATCCTCTCGCACGTGTTTTTACTCGACTAGCATGCGGGATGCATCCTCTCGCACGTGTTTTTACTCGACTAGCCTGCGGGAAGCATCCTCTCGCACGTGTTTTTACTCGACTAGCCTGCGGGATGCATCCTCTCGCACGTGTTTTTACTCGACTAGCCTGCGGGAAGCATCCTCTTGCACGTGTTTTTACTCGACTACCCTGCGGGATGCATCCTCTCGCACGTGTTTTTGCTCGACTAGCCATGCGCATCCCAAAAAACCTGCGCATCCGCAAGCCACAAAACCTGCGCATGCGCATCCCACAAAACCTGCGCATGCGCATCCCACAAAACCTCGCACGTGTTTTTACTCGACTACCCTGCGGGATGCATCCTCTCGCACGTGTTTTTGCTCGACTAGCCATGCGCATCCCATAAAACCTGCGCATGCGCATCCCACAAAACCTCGCACGTGTTTTTACTCGACTAGCCTGCGGGATGCATCCTCTCGCACGTGTGTTTACTCGACTAGCCTGCAGGATGCATCCTCTCGCACGTTTTTACTCGACTAGCCTGCGGGATGCATCCTCTCGCACGTGTTTTTCCTCGTCTAGCCTGCAGGATGCATCCTCTCGCACGTGTTTTTACTCGACTAGCCTGCGGGATGCATCCTCTCGCACGTGTTTTTGCTCGACTAGCCATGCGCATCCCAAAAAACCTGCGCATGCGCATCCCAAAAAACCTGCGCATGCGCATCCCACAAAACCTGCGCATGCGCATCCCACAAAACCTGCGCATGCGCATCCCACAAAACCTCGCACGTGTTTTTACTCGACTAGCCTGCGGGATGCATCTTCTCGCACGTGTTTTTACTCGACTAGCCTGCGGGATGCATCCTCTCGCACGTGTTTTTGCTCGACTAGCCTGCGGGATGCATCCTCTCGCACGTGTTTTTACTCGACTACCCTGCGGGATGCATCCTCTCGCACGTGTTTTTGCTCGACTAGCCATGCGCATCCCAAAAAACCTGCGCATGCGCATCCCAAAAAACCTGCGCATGCGCATCCCACAAAACCTCGCACGTGTTTTTACTCGGCTAGCCTGCGGAATGCATCCTCTCGCACGTGTTTTTACTCGACTAGCCTGCGGGATGCATCCTCTCGCACGTGTTTTTACTCGACTGGCCTGCGGGATGCATCCTCTCGCACGTGTTTTTGCTCGACTAGCCTGCGGGATGCATCCTCTCGCACGTGTTTTTGCTCGACTAGGCATGCGCATCCCAAAAAACCTGCGCATGCGCATCCCAAAAAACCTGCGCATGCGCATCCCACAAAACCTGCGCATGCGCATCCCAAAAAACCTGCGCATGCGCATCCCACAAAACCTGCGCATGCGCATCCCACAAAACCTCGCACGTGTTTTTACTCGACTACCCTGCGGGATGCATCCTCTCGCACGTGTTTTTGCTCGACTAGCCATGCGCATCCCATAAAACCTGCGCATGCGCATCCCACAAAACCTGCGCATGCGCATCCCACAAAACCTCGCACGTGTTTTTACTCGACTAGCCTGCGGTATGCATCCTCTCGCACGTGTTTTTACTCGACTAGCCTGCGGGATGCATCCTCTCGCACGTTTTTACTCGACTAGCCTGCGGGATGCATCCTCTCGCACGTGTTTTTACTCGACTAGCCTGCGGGATGCATCCTCTCGCACGTGTTTTTGCTCGACTAGCCATGCGCATCCCAAAAAACCTGCGCATGCGCATCCCACAAAACATCGCACGTGTTTTTACTCGGCTAGCCTGCGGAATGCATCCTCTCGCACGTGTTTTTACTCGACTAGCCTGCGGGATGCATCCTCTCGCACGTGTTTTTGCTCGACTAGCCATGCGCATCCCAAAAAACCTGCGCATGCGCATCCCAAAAAACCTGCGCATGCGCATCCCACAAAACCTGCGCATGCGCATCCCACAAAACCTCGCACGTGTTTTTACTCGACTACCCTGCGGGATGCATCCTCTCGCACGTGTTTTTGCTCGACTAGCCATGCGCATCCCATAAAACCTGCGCATGCGCATCCCACAAAACCTGCGCATGCGCATCCCACAAAACCTGCGCATGCGCATCCCACAAAACCTCGCACGTGTTTTTACTCGACTAGCCTGCGGGATGCATCCTCTCGCACGTGTTTTTACTCGACTAGCCTGCGGGATGCATCCTCTCGCACGTTTTTACTCGACTAGCCTGCGGGATGCATCCTCTCGCACGTGTTTTTACTCGTCTAGCCTGCAGGATGCATCCTCTCGCACGTGTTTTTACTCGACTAGCCTGCGGGATGCATCCTCTCGCACGTGTTTTTGCTCGACTAGCCATGCGCATCCCAAAAAACCTGCGCATGCGCATCCCAAAAAACCTGCGCATGCGCATCCCACAAAACCTGCGCATGCGCATCCCACAAAACCTCGCACGTGTTTTTGCTCGACTAGCCTGCGGGACGCATCCTCTCGCACGTGTTTTTACTCGACTACCCTGCGGGATGCATCCTCTCGCACGAGTTTTTGCTCGACTAGCCATGCGCATCCCAAAAAACCTGCGCATGCGCATCCCACAAAACCTCGCACGTGTTTTTACTCGACTAGCCTGCGGGATGCATCCTCTCGCACGTGTTTTTACTCGACTACCCTGCGGGATGCATCCTCTCGCACGAGTTTTTGCTCGACTAGCCATGCGCATCCCAAAAAACCTGCGCATGCGCATCCCACAAAACCTCGCACGTGTTTTTACTCGACTAGCCTGCGGGATGCATCCTCTCGCACGTGTTTTAACTCGACTAGCCTGCGGGATGCATCCTCTCGCACGTGTTTTTACTCGACTAGCCTGCGGGATGCATCCTCTCGCACGTGTTTTTGCTCGACTAGCCTGCGGGACGCATCCTCTCGCACGTGTTTTTACTCGACTAGCCTGCGGGATGCATCCTCTCGCACGTGTTTTTACTCGACTAGCCTGCGGGAAGCATCCTCTTGCACGTGTTTTTACTCGGACTACCCTGCGGGATGCATCCTCTCGCACGTGTTTTTGCTCGACTAGCCATGCGCATCCCATAAAACCTGCGCATGCGCATCCCACAAAACCTGCGCATGCGCATCCCACAAAACCTCGCACGTGTTTTTACTCGACTAGCCTGCGGGATGCATCCTCTCGCACGTGTTTTTGCTCGACTAGCCATGCGCATCCCATAAAACCTGCGCATGCGCATCCCACAAAACCTGCGCATGCGCATCCCACAAAACCTCGCACGTGTTTTTACTCGACTACCCTGCGGGATGCATCCTCTCGCACGTGTTTTTGCTCGACTAGCCATGCGCATCCCATAAAACCTGCGCATGCGCATCCCACAAAACCTGCGCATGCGCATCCCACAAAACCTCGCACGTGTTTTTACTCGACTAGCCTGCGGTATGCATCCTCTCGCACGTGTTTTTACTCGACTAGCCTGCGGGATGCATCCTCTCGCACGTTTTTACTCGACTAGCCTGCGGGATGCATCCTCTCGCACGTGTTTTTACTCGACTAGCCTGCGGGATGCATCCTCTCGCACGTGTTTTTGCTCGACTAGCCATGCGCATCCCAAAAAACCTGCGCATGCGCATCCCACAAAACATCGCACGTGTTTTTACTCGGCTAGCCTGCGGAATGCATCCTCTCGCACGTGTTTTTACTCGACTAGCCTGCGGGATGCATCCTCTCGCACGTGTTTTTGCTCGACTAGCCATGCGCATCCCAAAAAACCTGCGCATGCGCATCCCAAAAAACCTGCGCATGCGCATCCCACAAAACCTGCGCATGCGCATCCCACAAAACCTCGCACGTGTTTTTACTCGACTACCCTGCGGGATGCATCCTCTCGCACGTGTTTTTGCTCGACTAGCCATGCGCATCCCATAAAACCTGCGCATGCGCATCCCACAAAACCTGCGCATGCGCATCCCACAAAACCTGCGCATGCGCATCCCACAAAACCTCGCACGTGTTTTTACTCGACTAGCCTGCGGGATGCATCCTCTCGCACGTGTTTTTACTCGACTAGCCTGCGGGATGCATCCTCTCGCACGTTTTTACTCGACTAGCCTGCGGGATGCATCCTCTCGCACGTGTTTTTACTCGTCTAGCCTGCAGGATGCATCCTCTCGCACGTGTTTTTACTCGACTAGCCTGCGGGATGCATCCTCTCGCACGTGTTTTTGCTCGACTAGCCATGCGCATCCCAAAAAACCTGCGCATGCGCATCCCAAAAAACCTGCGCATGCGCATCCCACAAAACCTGCGCATGCGCATCCCACAAAACCTCGCACGTGTTTTTGCTCGACTAGCCTGCGGGACGCATCCTCTCGCACGTGTTTTTACTCGACTACCCTGCGGGATGCATCCTCTCGCACGAGTTTTTGCTCGACTAGCCATGCGCATCCCAAAAAACCTGCGCATGCGCATCCCACAAAACCTCGCACGTGTTTTTACTCGACTAGCCTGCGGGATGCATCCTCTCGCACGTGTTTTTACTCGACTACCCTGCGGGATGCATCCTCTCGCACGAGTTTTTGCTCGACTAGCCATGCGCATCCCAAAAAACCTGCGCATGCGCATCCCACAAAACCTCGCACGTGTTTTTACTCGACTAGCCTGCGGGATGCATCCTCTCGCACGTGTTTTAACTCGACTAGCCTGCGGGATGCATCCTCTCGCACGTGTTTTTACTCGACTAGCCTGCGGGATGCATCCTCTCGCACGTGTTTTTGCTCGACTAGCCTGCGGGACGCATCCTCTCGCACGTGTTTTTACTCGACTAGCCTGCGGGATGCATCCTCTCGCACGTGTTTTTACTCGACTAGCCTGCGGGAAGCATCCTCTTGCACGTGTTTTTACTCGGACTACCCTGCGGGATGCATCCTCTCGCACGTGTTTTTGCTCGACTAGCCATGCGCATCCCATAAAACCTGCGCATGCGCATCCCACAAAACCTGCGCATGCGCATCCCACAAAACCTCGCACGTGTTTTTACTCGACTAGCCTGCGGGATGCATCCTCTCGCACGTGTTTTTACTCGACTAGCCTGCGGGATGCATCCTCTCGCACGTGTTTTTACTCGACTAGCCTGCGGGATGCATCCTCTCGCACGTGTTTTTGCTCGACTAGCCTGCGGGATGCATCCTCTCGCACGTGTTTTTGCTCGACTAGCCTGCGGGATGCATCCTCTCGCACGTGTTTTTACTCGACTACCCTGCGGGATGCATCCTCTCGCACGTGTTTTTGCTCGACTAGCCATGCGCATCCCAAAAAACCTGCGCATGCGCATCCCACAAAACCTCGCACGTGTTTTTACTCGACTAGCCTGCGGGATGCATCCTCTCGCACGTGTTTTTACTCGACTTGCCTGCGGGATGCATCCTCTCGCACGTGTTTTTGCTCGACTAGCCTGCGGGATGCATCCTCTCGCACGTGTTTTTACTCGACTACCCTGCGGGATGCATCCTCTCGCACGTGTTTTTACTCGACTAGCCTGCGGGATGCATCCTCTCGCACGTGTTTTTACTCGACTAGCCTGCGGGATGCATCCTCTCGCACGTGTTTTTACTCGACTAGCCTGCGGGATGCATCCTCTCGCACGTGTTTTTGCTGGACTAGCCTGCGGGATGCATCCTCTCGCACGTGTTTTTGCTCGACTAGGCATGCGCATCCCAAAAAACCTGCGCATGAGCATCCCGCAAAACCTGCGCATGCGCATCCCACAAAACCTGGCACGTGTTTTTACTCGACTAGCCTGCGGGATGCATCCTCTCGCACGTGTTTTTACTCGACTAGCCTGCGGGATGCATCCTCTCGCACGTGTTTGTGCTCGACTAGCCTGCGGGATGCATCCTCTCGCACGTGTTTTTGCTCGACTAGCCTGCGGGATGCATCCTCTCGCACGTGTTTGTGCTCGACTAGCCTGCGGGATGCATCCTCTCGCACGTGTTTTTACTCGACTACCCTGCGGGATGCATCCTTTCGCACGTGTTTTTGCTCGACTAGCCTGCGGGTTGCATCCTCTCGCACGTGTTTTTACTCGACTAGCCTGCGGGATGCATCCTCTCGCACGTGTTTTTGCTCGACTAGCCTGCGGGATGCATCCTCTCGCACGTGTTTTTACTCGACTACCCTGCGGGATGCATCCTCTCGCACGTGTTTTTGCTCGACTAGCCATGCGCATCCCAAAAAACCTGCGCATGCGCATCCCACAAAACCTCGCACGTGTTTTTACTCGACTAGCCTGCGGGATGCATCCTCTCGCACGTGTTTTTACTCGACTTGCCTGCGGGATGCATCCTCTCGCACGTGTTTTTGCTCGACTAGCCTGCGGGATGCATCCTCTCGCACGTGTTTTTACTCGACTACCCTGCGGGATGCATCCTCTCGCACGTGTTTTTACTCGACTAGCCTGCGGGATGCATCCTCTCGCACGTGTTTTTACTCGACTAGCCTGCGGGATGCATCCTCTCGCACGTGTTTTTACTCGACTAGCCTGCGGGATGCATCCTCTCGCACGTGTTTTTGCTGGACTAGCCTGCGGGATGCATTCTCTCGCACGTGTTTTTGCTCGACCAGCCTGCGGGATGCATCCTCTCGCACGTGTTTTTGCTCGACATACATGCGCATCCCACAAAACCTGCGCATGCGCATCCCACAAAACCTCGCACGTGTTTTTACTCGACTAGCCTGCGGGATGCATTCTCTCGCACGTGTTTTTGCTCGACCAGCCTGCGGGATGCATCCTCTCGCACGTGTTTTTGCTCGACTAGCCTGCGGGATGCATCCTCTCGCACGTGTTTGTGCTCGACTAGCCTGCGGGATGCATCCTCTCGCACGTGTTTTTACTCGACTACCCTGCGGGATGCATCCTCTCGCACGTGTTTTTGCTCGACTAGCCATGCGCATCCCAAAAAACCTGCGCATGCGCATCCCACAAAACCTGCGCATGCGCATCCCACAAAACCTCGCACGTGTTTTTACTCGGCTAGCCTGCGGAATGCATCCTCTCGCACGTGTTTTTGCTCGACTAGCCTGCGGGACGCATCCTCTCGCACGTGTTTTTACTCGACTAGCATGCGGGATGCATCCTCTCGCACGTGTTTTTACTCGACTAGCCTGCGGGAAGCATCCTCTCGCACGTGTTTTTACTCGACTAGCCTGCGGGATGCATCCTCTCGCACGTGTTTTTACTCGACTAGCCTGCGGGAAGCATCCTCTTGCACGTGTTTTTACTCGACTACCCTGCGGGATGCATCCTCTCGCACGTGTTTTTGCTCGACTAGCCATGCGCATCCCAAAAAACCTGCGCATCCGCAAGCCACAAAACCTGCGCATGCGCATCCCACAAAACCTGCGCATGCGCATCCCACAAAACCTCGCACGTGTTTTTACTCGACTACCCTGCGGGATGCATCCTCTCGCACGTGTTTTTGCTCGACTAGCCATGCGCATCCCATAAAACCTGCGCATGCGCATCCCACAAAACCTCGCACGTGTTTTTACTCGACTAGCCTGCGGGATGCATCCTCTCGCACGTGTTTTTACTCGACTAGCCTGCGGGATGCATCCTCTCGCACGTGTTTTTGCTCGACTAGCCTGCGGGATGCATCCTCTCGCACGTGTTTTTACTCGACTACCCTGCGGGATGCATCCTCTCGCACGTGTTTTTGCTCGACTAGCCATGCGCATCCCAAAAAACCTGCGCATGCGCATCCCAAAAAACCTGCGCATGCGCATCCCACAAAACCTCGCACGTGTTTTTACTCGGCTAGCCTGCGGAATGCATCCTCTCGCACGTGTTTTTACTCGACTAGCCTGCGGGATGCATCCTCTCGCACGTGTTTTTACTCGACTGGCCTGCGGGATGCATCCTCTCGCACGTGTTTTTGCTCGACTAGCCTGCGGGATGCATCCTCTCGCACGTGTTTTTGCTCGACTAGGCATGCGCATCCCAAAAAACCTGCGCATGCGCATCCCAAAAAACCTGCGCATGCGCATCCCACAAAACCTGCGCATGCGCATCCCAAAAAACCTGCGCATGCGCATCCCACAAAACCTGCGCATGCGCATCCCACAAAACCTCGCACGTGTTTTTACTCGACTACCCTGCGGGATGCATCCTCTCGCACGTGTTTTTGCTCGACTAGCCATGCGCATCCCATAAAACCTGCGCATGCGCATCCCACAAAACCTGCGCATGCGCATCCCACAAAACCTCGCACGTGTTTTTACTCGACTAGCCTGCGGTATGCATCCTCTCGCACGTGTTTTTACTCGACTAGCCTGCGGGATGCATCCTCTCGCACGTTTTTACTCGACTAGCCTGCGGGATGCATCCTCTCGCACGTGTTTTTACTCGACTAGCCTGCGGGATGCATCCTCTCGCACGTGTTTTTGCTCGACTAGCCATGCGCATCCCAAAAAACCTGCGCATGCGCATCCCACAAAACATCGCACGTGTTTTTACTCGGCTAGCCTGCGGAATGCATCCTCTCGCACGTGTTTTTACTCGACTAGCCTGCGGGATGCATCCTCTCGCACGTGTTTTTGCTCGACTAGCCATGCGCATCCCAAAAAACCTGCGCATGCGCATCCCAAAAAACCTGCGCATGCGCATCCCACAAAACCTGCGCATGCGCATCCCACAAAACCTCGCACGTGTTTTTACTCGACTACCCTGCGGGATGCATCCTCTCGCACGTGTTTTTGCTCGACTAGCCATGCGCATCCCATAAAACCTGCGCATGCGCATCCCACAAAACCTGCGCATGCGCATCCCACAAAACCTGCGCATGCGCATCCCACAAAACCTCGCACGTGTTTTTACTCGACTAGCCTGCGGGATGCATCCTCTCGCACGTGTTTTTACTCGACTAGCCTGCGGGATGCATCCTCTCGCACGTTTTTACTCGACTAGCCTGCGGGATGCATCCTCTCGCACGTGTTTTTACTCGTCTAGCCTGCAGGATGCATCCTCTCGCACGTGTTTTTACTCGACTAGCCTGCGGGATGCATCCTCTCGCACGTGTTTTTGCTCGACTAGCCATGCGCATCCCAAAAAACCTGCGCATGCGCATCCCAAAAAACCTGCGCATGCGCATCCCACAAAACCTGCGCATGCGCATCCCACAAAACCTCGCACGTGTTTTTGCTCGACTAGCCTGCGGGACGCATCCTCTCGCACGTGTTTTTACTCGACTACCCTGCGGGATGCATCCTCTCGCACGAGTTTTTGCTCGACTAGCCATGCGCATCCCAAAAAACCTGCGCATGCGCATCCCACAAAACCTCGCACGTGTTTTTACTCGACTAGCCTGCGGGATGCATCCTCTCGCACGTGTTTTTACTCGACTACCCTGCGGGATGCATCCTCTCGCACGAGTTTTTGCTCGACTAGCCATGCGCATCCCAAAAAACCTGCGCATGCGCATCCCACAAAACCTCGCACGTGTTTTTACTCGACTAGCCTGCGGGATGCATCCTCTCGCACGTGTTTTAACTCGACTAGCCTGCGGGATGCATCCTCTCGCACGTGTTTTTACTCGACTAGCCTGCGGGATGCATCCTCTCGCACGTGTTTTTGCTCGACTAGCCTGCGGGACGCATCCTCTCGCACGTGTTTTTACTCGACTAGCCTGCGGGATGCATCCTCTCGCACGTGTTTTTACTCGACTAGCCTGCGGGAAGCATCCTCTTGCACGTGTTTTTACTCGGACTACCCTGCGGGATGCATCCTCTCGCACGTGTTTTTGCTCGACTAGCCATGCGCATCCCATAAAACCTGCGCATGCGCATCCCACAAAACCTGCGCATGCGCATCCCACAAAACCTCGCACGTGTTTTTACTCGACTAGCCTGCGGGATGCATCCTCTCGCACGTGTTTTTACTCGACTAGCCTGCGGGATGCATCCTCTCGCACGTGTTTTTACTCGACTAGCCTGCGGGATGCATCCTCTCGCACGTGTTTTTGCTCGACTAGCCTGCGGGATGCATCCTCTCGCACGTGTTTTTGCTCGACTAGCCTGCGGGATGCATCCTCTCGCACGTGTTTTTACTCGACTACCCTGCGGGATGCATCCTCTCGCACGTGTTTTTGCTCGACTAGCCATGCGCATCCCAAAAAACCTGCGCATGCGCATCCCACAAAACCTCGCACGTGTTTTTACTCGACTAGCCTGCGGGATGCATCCTCTCGCACGTGTTTTTACTCGACTTGCCTGCGGGATGCATCCTCTCGCACGTGTTTTTGCTCGACTAGCCTGCGGGATGCATCCTCTCGCACGTGTTTTTACTCGACTACCCTGCGGGATGCATCCTCTCGCACGTGTTTTTACTCGACTAGCCTGCGGGATGCATCCTCTCGCACGTGTTTTTACTCGACTAGCCTGCGGGGTGCATCCTCTCGCACGTGTTTTTACTCGACTAGCCTGCGGGATGCATCCTCTCGCACGTGTTTTTGCTGGACTAGCCTGCGGGATGCATCCTCTCGCACGTGTTTTTGCTCGACTAGGCATGCGCATCCCAAAAAACCTGCGCATGAGCATCCCGCAAAACCTGCGCATGCGCATCCCACAAAACCTGGCACGTGTTTTTACTCGACTAGCCTGCGGGATGCATCCTCTCGCACGTGTTTGTGCTCGACTAGCCTGCGGGATGCATCCTCTCGCACGTGTTTTTGCTCGACTAGCCTGCGGGATGCATCCTCTCGCACGTGTTTGTGCTCGACTAGCCTGCGGGATGCATCCTCTCGCACGTGTTTTTACTCGACTACCCTGCGGGATGCATCCTTTCGCACGTGTTTTTGCTCGACTAGCCTGCGGGTTGCATCCTCTCGCACGTGTTTTTACTCGACTAGCCTGCGGGATGCATCCTCTCGCACGTGTTTTTGCTCGACTAGCCTGCGGGATGCATCCTCTCGCACGTGTTTTTACTCGACTACCCTGCGGGATGCATCCTCTCGCACGAGTTTTTGCTCGACTAGCCATGCGCATCCCAAAAAACCTGCGCATGCGCATCCCACAAAACCTCGCACGTGTTTTTACTCGACTAGCCTGCGGGATGCATCCTCTCGCACGTGTTTTAACTCGACTAGCCTGCGGGATGCATCCTCTCGCACGTGTTTTTACTCGACTAGCCTGCGGGATGCATCCTCTCGCACGTGTTTTTGCTCGACTAGCCTGCGGGACGCATCCTCTCGCACGTGTTTTTACTCGACTAGCCTGCGGGATGCATCCTCTCGCACGTGTTTTTACTCGACTAGCCTGCGGGAAGCATCCTCTTGCACGTGTTTTTACTCGGACTACCCTGCGGGATGCATCCTCTCGCACGTGTTTTTGCTCGACTAGCCATGCGCATCCCATAAAACCTGCGCATGCGCATCCCACAAAACCTGCGCATGCGCATCCCACAAAACCTCGCACGTGTTTTTACTCGACTAGCCTGCGGGATGCATCCTCTCGCACGTGTTTTTACTCGACTAGCCTGCGGGATGCATCCTCTCGCACGTGTTTTTACTCGACTAGCCTGCGGGATGCATCCTCTCGCACGTGTTTTTGCTCGACTAGCCTGCGGGATGCATCCTCTCGCACGTGTTTTTGCTCGACTAGCCTGCGGGATGCATCCTCTCGCACGTGTTTTTACTCGACTACCCTGCGGGATGCATCCTCTCGCACGTGTTTTTGCTCGACTAGCCATGCGCATCCCAAAAAACCTGCGCATGCGCATCCCACAAAACCTCGCACGTGTTTTTACTCGACTAGCCTGCGGGATGCATCCTCTCGCACGTGTTTTTACTCGACTTGCCTGCGGGATGCATCCTCTCGCACGTGTTTTTGCTCGACTAGCCTGCGGGATGCATCCTCTCGCACGTGTTTTTACTCGACTACCCTGCGGGATGCATCCTCTCGCACGTGTTTTTACTCGACTAGCCTGCGGGATGCATCCTCTCGCACGTGTTTTTACTCGACTAGCCTGCGGGGTGCATCCTCTCGCACGTGTTTTTACTCGACTAGCCTGCGGGATGCATCCTCTCGCACGTGTTTTTGCTGGACTAGCCTGCGGGATGCATCCTCTCGCACGTGTTTTTGCTCGACTAGGCATGCGCATCCCAAAAAACCTGCGCATGAGCATCCCGCAAAACCTGCGCATGCGCATCCCACAAAACCTGGCACGTGTTTTTACTCGACTAGCCTGCGGGATGCATCCTCTCGCACGTGTTTGTGCTCGACTAGCCTGCGGGATGCATCCTCTCGCACGTGTTTTTGCTCGACTAGCCTGCGGGATGCATCCTCTCGCACGTGTTTGTGCTCGACTAGCCTGCGGGATGCATCCTCTCGCACGTGTTTTTACTCGACTACCCTGCGGGATGCATCCTTTCGCACGTGTTTTTGCTCGACTAGCCTGCGGGTTGCATCCTCTCGCACGTGTTTTTACTCGACTAGCCTGCGGGATGCATCCTCTCGCACGTGTTTTTGCTCGACTAGCCTGCGGGATGCATCCTCTCGCACGTGTTTTTACTCGACTACCCTGCGGGATGCATCCTCTCGCACGTGTTTTTGCTCGACTAGCCATGCGCATCCCAAAAAACCTGCGCATGCGCATCCCACAAAACCTCGCACGTGTTTTTACTCGACTAGCCTGCGGGATGCATCCTCTCGCACGTGTTTTTACTCGACTTGCCTGCGGGATGCATCCTCTCGCACGTGTTTTTGCTCGACTAGCCTGCGGGATGCATCCTCTCGCACGTGTTTTTACTCGACTACCCTGCGGGATGCATCCTCTCGCACGTGTTTTTACTCGACTAGCCTGCGGGATGCATCCTCTCGCACGTGTTTTTACTCGACTAGCCTGCGGGATGCATCCTCTCGCACGTGTTTTTACTCGACTAGCCTGCGGGATGCATCCTCTCGCACGTGTTTTTGCTGGACTAGCCTGCGGGATGCATTCTCTCGCACGTGTTTTTGCTCGACCAGCCTGCGGGATGCATCCTCTCGCACGTGTTTTTGCTCGACATACATGCGCATCCCACAAAACCTGCGCATGCGCATCCCACAAAACCTCGCACGTGTTTTTACTCGACTAGCCTGCGGGATGCATTCTCTCGCACGTGTTTTTGCTCGACCAGCCTGCGGGATGCATCCTCTCGCACGTGTTTTTGCTCGACTAGCCTGCGGGATGCATCCTCTCGCACGTGTTTGTGCTCGACTAGCCTGCGGGATGCATCCTCTCGCACGTGTTTTTACTCGACTACCCTGCGGGATGCATCCTCTCGCACGTGTTTTTGCTCGACTAGCCATGCGCATCCCAAAAAACCTGCGCATGCGCATCCCACAAAACCTGCGCATGCGCATCCCACAAAACCTGCGCATGCGCATCCCACAAAACCTCGCACGTGTTTTTACTCGACTAGCCTGCGGGATGCATCCTCTCGCACGTGTTTTTACTCGACTAGCCTGCGGGATGCATCCTCTCGCACGTGTTTTTGCTGGACTAGCCTGCGGGATGCATCCTCTCGCACGTGTTTTTGCTCGACTAGGCATGCGCATCCCAAAAAACCTGCGCATGAGCATCCCGCAAAACCTGCGCATGCGCATCCCACAAAACCTGGCACGTGTTTTTACTCGACTAGCCTGCGGGATGCATCCTCTCGCACGTGTTTTTACTCGACTAGCCTGCGGGATGCATCCTCTCGCACGTGTTTTTACTCGACTAGCCTGCGGGATGCATTCTCTCGCACGTGTTTTTACTCGACTAGCCTGCGGGATGCATCCTCTCGCACGTGTTTTTGCTCGACTAGCCATGCGCATCCCACAAAACCTGCGCATGCGCATCCCACAAAACCTCGCACGTGTTTTTACTCGACTAGCCTGCGGGATGCATTCTCTCGCACGTGTTTTTGCTCGACCAGCCTGCGGGATGCATCCTCTCGCACGTGTTTTTGCTCGACTAGCCTGCGGGATGCATCCTCTCGCACGTGTTTGTGCTCGACTAGCCTGCGGGATGCATTCTCTCGCACGTGTTTTTAGTCGACTAGCCTGCGGGATGCATCCTCTCGCACGTGTTTTTGCTGGACTAGCCTGCGGGATGCATCCTCTCGCACGTGTTTTTGCTCGACTAGCCATGCGCATCCCAAAAAACCTGCGCATGCGCATCCCACAAAACCTGCGCCTGCGCATCCCACAAAACCTCGCACGTGTTTTTACTCGACTAGCCTGCGGGATGCATCCTCTCGCACGTGTTTTTGCTCGACTAGCCATGCGCATACATCAAAACCTGCGCATGCGCATCCCACAAAACCTCGCACGTGTTTTTACTCGACTAGCCTGCGGGATGCATCCTCTCGCACGTGTTTTTACTCGACTAGCCTGCGGGATGCATCCTCTCGCACGTATTTTTGCTGGACTAGCCAGCGGGATGCATCCTCTCGCACGTGTTTTTGCTCGACTAGGCATGCGCATCCCAAAAAACCTGCGCATGAGCATACCGCAAAACCTGCGCATGCGCATCCCACAAAACCTGGCACGTGTTTTTGCTCGACTAGCCTGCGGGATGCATCCTCTCGCACGTGTTTTTACTCGACTAGCCTGCGGGATGCATTCTCTCGCACGTGTTTTTACTCGACTAGCCTGCGGGATGCATCCTCTCGCACGTGTTTTTGCTCGACTAGCCATGCGCATCCCACAAAACCTGCGCATGCGCATCCCACAAAACCTCGCACGTGTTTTTACTCGACTAGCCTGCGGGATGCATTCTCTCGCACGTGTTTTTGCTCGACCAGCCTGCGGGATGCATCCTCTCGCACGTGTTTTTGCTCGACTAGCCTGCGGGATGCATCCTCTCGCACGTGTTTTTGCTCGACTAGCCATGCGCATCCCAAAAAACCTGCGCATGCGCATCCCAAAAAACCTGCGCATGCGCATCCCAAAAAACCTGCGCATGCGCATCCCACAAAACCTGCGCATGCGCATCCCACAAAACCTCGCACGTGTTTTTACTCGACTAGCCTGCGGGATGCATCCTCTCGCACGTGTTTTTACTCGACTAGCCTGCGGGATGCATCCTCTCGCACGTGTTTTTGCTCGACTAGCCATGCGCATCCCAAAAAACCTGCGCATGCGCATCCCACAAAACCTGCGCATGCGCATCCCACAAAACCTCGCACGTGTTTTTACTCGACTAGTCTGCGGGATGCATCCTCTCGCACGTGTTTTTGCTCGACTAGCCTGCGGGATGCATCCTCTCGCACGTGTTTTTACTCGACTACCCTGCGGGATGCATCCTCTCGCACGTGTTTTTGCTCGACTAGCCATGCGCATCCCAAAAAACCTGCGCATGCGCATCCCACAAAACCTCGCACGTGTTTTCACTCGACTAGCCTGCGGGATGCATCCTCTCGCACGTGTTTTTACTCGACTTGCCTGCGGGATGCATCCTCTCGCACGTGTTTTTGCTCGACTAGCCTGCGGGATGCATCCTCTCGCACGTGTTTTTACTCGACTACCCTGCGGGATGCATCCTCTCGCACGTGTTTTTGCTCGACTAGCCATGCGCATCCCAAAAAACCTGCGCATGCGCATCCCACAAAACCTCGCACGTGTTTTTACTCGTCTAGCCTGCAGGATGCATCCTCTCGCACGTGTTTTTGCTGGACTAGCCTGCGGGATGCATCCTCTCGCACGTGTTTTTGCTCGACTAGGCATGCGCATCCCAAAAAACCTGCGCATGAGCATCCCGCAAAACCTGCGCATGCGCATCCCACAAAACCTGGCACGTGTTTTTACTCGACTAGCCTGCGGGATGCATCCTCTGGCACGTGTTTTTACTCGACTAGCCTGCGGGATGCATCCTCTCGCACGTGTTTTTACTCGACTATCCTGCGGGATGCATTCTCTCGCACGTGTTTTTACTCGACTAGCCTGCGGGATGCATTATCTCGCACGTGTTTTTGCTCGACTAGCCATGCGCATCCCACAAAATCTGCGCATGCGCATCCCACAAAACCTCGCACGTGTTTTTCCTCGACTAGCCTGCGGGATGCATTCTCTCGCACGTGTTTTTGCTCGACCAGCCTGCGGGATGCATCATCTCGCACGTGTTTTTGCTCGACTAGCCTGCGGGATGCATCCTCTCGCACGTGTTTGTGCTCGACTAGCCTGCGGGATGCATCCTCTCGCACGTGTTTTTACTCGAGTACCCTGCGGGATGCATCCTTTCGCACGTGTTTTTGCTCGACTAGCCTGCGGGTTGCATCCTCTCGCACGTGTTTTTACTCGACTAGCCTGCGGGATGCATCCTCTCGCACGTGTTTTTGCTCGACTAGCCTGCGGGATGCATCCTCTCGCACGTGTTTTTACTCGACTACCCTGCGGGATGCATCCTCTCGCACGTGTTTTTGCTCGACTAGCCATGCGCATCCCAAAAAACCTGCGCATGCGCATCCCACAAAACCTCGCACGTGTTTTTACTCGACTAGCCTGCGGGATGCATCCTCTCGCACGTGTTTTTACTCGACTTGCCTGCGGGATGCATCCTCTCGCACGTGTTTTTGCTCGACTAGCCTGCGGGATGCATCCTCTCGCACGTGTTTTTACTCGACTACCCTGCGGGATGCATCCTCTCGCACGTGTTTTTGCTCGACTAGCCATGCGCATCCCAAAAAACCTGCGCATGCGCATCCCACAAAACCTGCGCATGCGCATCCCACAAAACCTCGCACGTGTTTTTACTCGTCTAGCCTGCAGGATGCATCCTCTCGCACGTGTTTTTACTCGACTAGCCTGCGGGATGCATCCTCTCGCACGTGTTTTTGCTCGACTAGCCATGCGCATCCCAAAAAACCTGCGCATGCGCATCCCAAAAAACCTGCGCATGCGCATCCCACAAAACCTGCGCATGCGCATCCCACAAAACCTCGCACGTGTTTTTACTCGACTAGCCTGCGGGATGCATCCTCTCGCACGTGTTTTTACTCGACTTGCCTGCGGGATGCATCCTCTCGCACGTGTTTTTGCTCGACTAGCCTGCGGGATGCATCCTCTCGCACGTGTTTTTACTCGACTACCCTGCGGGATGCATCCTCTCGCACGTGTTTTTGCTCGACTAGCCATGCGCATCCCACAAAACCTGCGCATGCGCATCCCACAAAACCTCGCACGTGTTTTTACTCGACTAGCCTGCGGGATGCATCCTCTCGCACGTGTTTTTACTCGACTTGCCTGCGGGATGCATCCTCTCGCACGTGTTTTTGCTCGACTAGCCTGCGGGATGCATCCTCTCGCACGTGTTTTTACTCGACTACCCTGCGGGATGCATCCTCTCGCACGTGTTTTTGCTCGACTAGCCATGCGCATCCCAAAAAACCTGCGCATGCGCATCCCACAAAACCTGCGCATGCGCATCCCACAAAACCTCGCACGTGTTTTTACTCGTCTAGCCTGCAGGATGCATCCTCTCGCACGTGTTTTTACTCGACTAGCCTGCGGGATGCATCCTCTCGCACGTGTTTTTGCTCGACTAGCCATGCGCATCCCAAAAAACCTGCGCATGCGCATCCCAAAAAACCTGCGCATGCGCATCCCACAAAACCTGCGCATGCGCATCCCACAAAACCTCGCACGTGTTTTTACTCGACTAGCCTGCGGGATGCATCCTCTCGCACGTGTTTTTACTCGACTTGCCTGCGGGATGCATCCTCTCGCACGTGTTTTTGCTCGACTAGCCTGCGGGATGCATCCTCTCGCACGTGTTTTTACTCGACTACCCTGCGGGATGCATCCTCTCGCACGTGTTTTTGCTCGACTAGCCATGCGCATCCCACAAAACCTGCGCATGCGCATCCCACAAAACCTCGCACGTGTTTTTACTCGTCTAGCCTGCAGGATGCATCCTCTCGCACGTGTTTTTACTCGACTAGCCTGCGGGATGCATCCTCTCGCACGTGTTTTTGCTCGACTAGCCATGCGCATCCCAAAAAACCTGCGCATGCGCATCCCAAAAAACCTGCGCATGCGCATCCCAAAAAACCTGCGCATGCGCATCCCAAAAAACCTGCGCATGCGCATCCCACAAAACCTGCGCATGCGCATCCCACAAAAACTCGCACGTGTTTTTACTCGACTGGCCTGCGGGATGCATCCTCTCGCACGTGTTTTTACTCGACTAGCCTGCGGGATGCATCCTCTCGCACGTGTTTTTACTCGACTAGCCTGCGGGATGCATCCTCTCGCACGTGTTTTTACTCGACTAGCCTGCGGGATGCATCCTCTCGCACGTGTTTTTGCTCGACTAGCCATGCGCATCCCAAAAAACCTGCGCATGCGCATCCCAAAAAACCTGCGCATGCGCATCCCAAAAAACCTGCGCATGCGCATCCCACAAAACCTCGCACGTGTTTTTACTCGACTAGCCTGCGGGATGCATCCTCTCGCACGTGTTTTTACTCGACTACCCTGCGGGATGCATCCTCTCGCACGTGTTTTTGCTCGACTAGCCATGCGCATCCCAAAAAACCTGCGCATGCGCATCCCACAAAACCTGCGCATGCGCATCCCACAAAACCTCGCACGTGTTTTTACTCGACTAGCCTGCGGGATGCATCCTCTCGCACGTGTTTTTACTCGACTAGCCTGCGGGATGCATCCTCTCGCACGTGTTTTTGCTGGACTAGCCTGCGGGATGCATCCTCTCGCACGTGTTTTTGCTCGACTAGGCATGCGCATCCCAAAAAACCTGCGCATGAGCATCCCGCAAAACCTGCGCATGCGCATCCCACAAAACCTGGCACGTGTTTTTACTCGACTAGCCTGCGGGATGCATCCTCTCGCACGTGTTTTTACTCTACTAGCCTGCGGGATGCATCCTCTCGCACGTGTTTTTACTCGACTAGCCTGCGGGATGCATTCTCTCGCACGTGTTTTTACTCGACTAGCCTGCGGGATGCATCCTCTCGCACGTGTTTTTGCTCGACTAGCCATGCGCATCCCACAAAACCTGCGCATGCGCATCCCACAAAACCTCGCACGTGTTTTTACTCGACTAGCCTGCGGGATGCATTCTCTCGCACGTGTTTTTGCTCGACCAGCCTGCGGGATGCATCCTCTCGCACGTGTTTTTGCTCGACTAGCCTGCGGGATGCATCCTCTCGCACGTGTTTGTGCTCGACTAGCCTGCGGGATGCATTCTCTCGCACGTGTTTTTAGTCGACTAGCCTGCGGGATGCATCCTCTCGCACGTGTTTTTGCTGGACTAGCCTGCGGGATGCATCCTCTCGCACGTGTTTTTGCTCGACTAGCCATGCGCATCCCAAAAAACCTGCGCATGCGCATCCCACAAAACCTGCGCCTGCGCATCCCACAAAACCTCGCACGTGTTTTTACTCGACTAGCCTGCGGGATGCATCCTCTCGCACGTGTTTTTGCTCGACTAGCCATGCGCATACCACAAAACCTGCGCATGCGCATCCCACAAAACCTCGCACGTGTTTTTACTCAACTAGCCTGCGGGATGCATCCTCTCGCACGTGTTTTTACTCGACTAGCCTGCGGGATGCATCCTATCGCACGTGTTTTTGCTGGACTAGCCAGCGGGATGCATCCTCTCGCACGTGTTTTTGCTCGACTAGGCATGCGCATCCCAAAAAACCTGCGCATGAGCATCCCGCAAAACCTGCGCATGCGCATCCCACAAAACCTGGCACGTGTTTTTACTCGACTAGCCTGCGGGATGCATCCTCTCGCACGTGTTTTTACTCGACTAGCCTGCGGGATGCATTCTCTCGCACGTGTTTTTACTCGACTAGCCTGCGGGATGCATCCTCTCGCACGTGTTTTTGCTCGACTAGCCATGCGCATCCCACAAAACCTGCGCATGCGCATCCCACAAAACCTCGCACGTGTTTTTACTCGACTAGCCTGCGGGATGCATTCTCTCGCACGTGTTTTTGCTCGACCAGCCTGCGGGATGCATCCTCTCGCACGTGTTTTTGCTCGACTAGCCTGCGGGATGCATCCTCTCGCACGTGTTTTTGCTCGACTAGCCATGCGCATCCCAAAAAACCTGCGCATGCGCATCCCAAAAAACCTGCGCATGCGCATCCCAAAAAACCTGCGCATGCGCATCCCACAAAACCTGCGCATGCGCATCCCACAAAACCTCGCACGTGTTTTTACTCGACTAGCCTGCGGGATGCATCCTCTCGCACGTGTTTTTACTCGACTACCCTGCGGGATGCATCCTCTCGCACGTGTTTTTGCTCGACTAGCCATGCGCATCCCAAAAAACCTGCGCATGCGCATCCCACAAAACCTGCGCATGCGCATCCCACAAAACCTGCGCATGCGCATCCCACAAAACCTCGCACGTGTTTTTACTCGACTAGTCTGCGGGATGCATCCTCTCGCACGTGTTTTTGCTCGACTAGCCTGCGGGATGCATCCTCTCGCACGTGTTTTTACTCGACTACCCTGCGGGATGCATCCTCTCGCACGTGTTTTTGCTCGACTAGCCATGCGCATCCCAAAAAACCTGCGCATGCGCATCCCACAAAACCTCGCACGTGTTTTTACTCGACTAGCCTGCGGGATGCATCCTCTCGCACGTGTTTTTACTCGACTTGCCTGCGGGATGCATCCTCTCGCACGTGTTTTTGCTCGACTAGCCTGCGGGATGCATCCTCTCGCACGTGTTTTTACTCGACTACCCTGCGGGATGCATCCTCTCGCACGTGTTTTTGCTCGACTAGCCATGCGCATCCCAAAAAACCTGCGCATGCGCATCCCACAAAACCTGCGCATGCGCATCCCACAAAACCTCGCACGTGTTTTTACTCGTCTAGCCTGCAGGATGCATCCTCTCGCACGTGTTTTTGCTGGACTAGCCTGCGGGATGCATCCTCTCGCACGTGTTTTTGCTCGACTAGGCATGCGCATCCCAAAAAACCTGCGCATGAGCATCCCGCAAAACCTGCGCATGCGCATCCCACAAAACCTGGCACGTGTTTTTACTCGACTAGCCTGCGGGATGCATCCTCTCGCAAGTGTTTTTACTCGACTAGCCTGCGGGATGCATCCTCTCGCACGTGTTTTTACTCGACTATCCTGCGGGATGCATTCTCTCGCACGTGTTTTTACTCGACTAGCCTGCGGGATGCATTATCTCGCACGTGTTTTTGCTCGACTAGCCATGCGCATCCCACAAAATCTGCGCATGCGCATCCCACAAAACCTCGCACGTGTTTTTACTCGACTAGCCTGCGGGATGCATTCTCTCGCACGTGTTTTTGCTCGACCAGCCTGCGGGATGCATCCTCTCGCACGTGTTTTTGCTCGACTAGCCTGCGGGATGCATCCTCTCGCACGTGTTTGTGCTCGACTAGCCTGCGGGATGCATCCTCTCGCACGTGTTTTTACTCGACTACCCTGCGGGATGCATCCTTTCGCACGTGTTTTTGCTCGACTAGCCTGCGGGTTGCATCCTCTCGCACGTGTTTTTACTCGACTAGCCTGCGGGATGCATCCTCTCGCACGTGTTTTTGCTCGACTAGCCTGCGGGATGCATCCTCTCGCACGTGTTTTTACTCGACTACCCTGCGGGATGCATCCTCTCGCACGTGTTTTTGCTCGACTAGCCATGCGCAACCCACAAAACCTGCGCATGCGCATCCCACAAAACCTCGCACGTGTTTTTACTCGACTAGCCTGCGGGATGCATCCTCTCGCACGTGTTTTTGCTCGACTAGCCATGCGCATCCCAAAAAACCTGCGCATGCGCATCCCACAAAACCTGCGCATGCGCATCCCACAAAACCTCGCACGTGTTTTTACTCGTCTAGCCTGCAGGATGCATCCTCTCGCACGTGTTTTTACTCGACTAGCCTGCGGGATGCATCCTCTCGCACGTGTTTTTGCTCGACTAGCCATGCGCATCCCAAAAAACCTGCGCATGCGCATCCCAAAAAACCTGCGCATGCGCATCCCACAAAACCTCGCACGTGTTTTTACTCGTCTAGCCTGCAGGATGCATCCTCTCGCACGTGTTTTTACTCGACTAGCCTGCGGGATGCATCCTCTCGCACGTGTTTTTGCTCGACTAGCCATGCGCATCCCAAAAAACCTGCGCATGCGCATCCCAAAAAACCTGCGCATGCGCATCCCACAAAACCTGCGCATGCGCATCCCACAAAACCTCGCACGTGTTTTTACTCGACTAGCCTGC
Source organism: Lasioglossum baleicum (assembly GCF_051020765.1). NCBI lineage: Eukaryota > Metazoa > Arthropoda > Insecta > Hymenoptera > Halictidae > Lasioglossum > Lasioglossum baleicum. Next base: position 24,589 of record NW_027469385.1, on the reverse strand, counting down.
GGGATGCATCCTCTCGCACGTGTTTTTACTCGACTTGCCTGCGGGATGCATCCTCTCGCACGTGTTTTTGCTCGACTAGCCTGCGGGATGCATCCTCTCGCACGTGTTTTTACTCGACTACCCTGCGGGATGCATCCTCTCGCACGTGTTTTTGCTCGACTAGCCATGCGCATCCCAAAAAACCAGCGCATGCGCATCCCACAAAACCTGCGCATGCGCATCCCACAAAACCTCGCACGTGTTTTTACTCGTCTAGCCTGCAGGATGCATCCTCTCGCACGTGTTTTTACTCGACTAGCCTGCGGGATGCATCCTCTCGCACGTGTTTTTGCTCGACTAGCCATGCGCATCGCAAAAAACCTGCGCATGCGCATCCCAAAAAACCTGCGCATGCGCATCCCAAAAAACCTGCGCATGCGCATCCCACAAAACCTGCGCATGCGCATCCCACAAAACCTGCGCATGCGCATCCCACAAAACCTGCGCATGCGCATCCCACAAAACCTCGCACGTGTTTTTACTCGACTGGCCTGCGGGATGCATCTTCTCGCACGTGTTTTTACTCGACTAGCCTGCGGGATGCATCCTCTCGCACGTGTTTTTACTCGACTAGCCTGCGGGATGCATCCTCTCGCACGTGTTTTTACTCGACTAGCCTGCGGGATGCATCCTCTCGCACGTGTTTTTACTCTACTAGCCTGCGGGATGCATCCTCTCGCACGTGTTTTTCCTCGACTAGCCATGCGCATCCCAAAAAACCTGCGCATGCGCATCCCAAAAAACCTGCGCATGCGCATCCCAAAAAACCTGCGCATGCGCATCCCAAAAAACCTGCGCATGCGCATCCCACAAAACCTGCGCATGCGCATCCCACAAAACCTCGCACGTCTTTTTACTCGACTAGCCTGCGGGATGCATCCTCTCGCACGTGTTTTTACTCGACTAGCCTGCGGGATGCATCCTCTCGCACGTGTTTTTACTCGACTAGCCTGCGGGATGCATCCTCTCGCACGTGTTTTTGCTGGACTAGCCTGCGGGATGCATCCTCTCGCACGTGTTTTTGCTCGACTAGGCATGCGCATCCCAAAAAACCTGCGCATGAGCATCCCGCAAAACCTGCGCATGCGCATCCCACAAAACCTGGCACGTGTTTTTACTCGACTAGCCTGCGGGATGCATCCTCTCGCACGTGTTTTTACTCGACTAGCCTGCGGGATGCATCCTCTCGCACGTGTTTTTACTCGACTAGCCTGCGGGATGCATTCTCTCGCACGTGTTTTTACTCGACTAGCCTGCGGGATGCATCCTCTCGCACGTGTTTTTGCTCGACTAGCCATGCGCATCCCACAAAACCTGCGCATGCGCATTCCACAAAACCTCGCACGTGTTTTTACTCGACTAGCCTGCGGGATGCATTCTCTCGCACGTGTTTTTGCTCGACCAGCCTGCGGGATGCATCCTCTCGCACGTGTTTTTGCTCGACTAGCCTGCGGGATGCATCCTCTCGCACGTGTTTGTGCTCGACTAGCCTGCGGGATGCATCCTCTCGCACGTGTTTTTACTCGACTACCCTGCGGGATGCATCCTTTCGCACGTGTTTTTACTCGACTAGCTTGCGGGATGCATCCTCTTGCACGTGTTTTTACTCGACTAGCCTGCGGGATGCATCCTCTCGCAGTGTTTTTACTCGACTACCCTGCGGGATGCATCCTCTCGCACGTGTTTTTGCTCGACTAGCCATGCGCATCCCAAAAAACCTGCGCATGCGCATCCCACAAAACCTGCGCATGCGCATCCCACAAAACCTCGCACGTGTTTTTACTTGACTAGCCTGCGGGATGCATCCTCTCGCACGTGTTTTTACTCGACTAGCCTGCGGGATGCATCCTCTCGCACGTGTTTTTACTCGACTACCCTGCGGGATGCATCCTCTCGCACGTGTTTTTGCTCGACTAGCCATGCGCATCCCAAAAAACCTGCGCATGCGCATCCCACAAAACCTCGCACGTGTTTTTACCCGACTAGCCTGCGGGATGCATCCTCTCGCACGTGTTTTTACTCGACTAGCCTGCGGGATGCATCCTCTCGCACGTGTTTTTACTCGACTAGCCTGCAGGATGCATCCTCTCGCACGTGTTTTTACTCGACTAGCATGCGGGATGCATCCTCTCGCACGTGTTTTTACTCGACTAGCCTGCGGGATGCATCCTCTTGCACGTGTTTTTACTCGACTAGCCTGCGGGATGCATCCTCTCGCACGTGTTTTTACTCGACTACCCTGCGGGATGCATCCTCTCGCACGTGTTTTTGCTCGACTAGCCATGCGCATCCCAAAAAACCTGCGCATGCGCATCCCAAAAAACCTGCGCATGCGCATCCCACAAAACCTGCGCATGCGCATCCCACAAAACCTCGCACGTGTTTTTACTCGACTAGCCTGCGGGATGCATCCTCTCGCACGTGTTTTTACTCGACTAGCCTGCGGGATGCATCCTCTCGCACGTGTTTTTACTCGACTAGCCTGCGGGATGCATCCCCTCGCACGTGTTTTTGCTGGACTAGCCTGCGGGATGCATCCTCCCGCACGTGTTTTTGCTCGACTAGGCATGCGCATCCTAAAAAACCTGCGCATGAGCATCCCGCAAAACCTGCGCATGCGCATCCCACAAAACCTGGCACGTGTTTTTACTCGACTAGCCTGCGGGATGCATCCTCTCGCACGTGTTTTTACTCGACTAGCCTGCGGGATGCATCCTCTCGCACGTGTTTTTACTCGACTAGCCTGCGGGATGCATTCTCTCGCACGTGTTTTTACTCGACTAGCCTGCGGGATGCATCCTCTCGCACGTGTTTTTGCTCGACATACATGCGCATCCCACAAAACCTGCGCATGCGCATCCCACAAAACCTCGCACGTGTTTTTACTCGACTAGCCTGCGGGATGCATTCTCTAGCACGTGTTTTTGCTCGACCAGCCTGCGGGATGCATCCTCTCGCACGTGTTTTTGCTCGACTAGCCTGCGGGATGCATCCTCTCGCACGTGTTTGTGCTCGACTAGCCTGCGGGATGCATCCTCTCGCACGTGTTTTTACTCGACTACCCTGCGGGATGCATCCTCTCGCACGTGTTTTTGCTCGACTAGCCATGCGCATCCCAAAAAACCTGCGCATGCGCATCCCACAAAACCTGCGCATGCGCATCCCACAAAACCTGCGCATGCGCATCCCACAAAACCTCGCACGTGTTTTTACTCGACTAGCCTGCGGGATGCATCCTCTCGCACGTGTTTTTACTCGACTAGCCTGCGGGATGCATCCTCCCGCACGTGTTTTTGCTGGACTAGCCTGCGGGATGCATCCTCTCGCACGTGTTTTTGCTCGACTAGGCATGCGCATCCCAAAAAACCTGCGCATGAGCATCCCGCAAAACCTGCGCATGCGCATCCCACAAAACCTGGCACGTGTTTTTACTCGACTAGCCTGCGGGATGCATCCTCTCGCACGTGTTTTTACTCGACTAGCCTGCGGGATGCATCCTCTCGCACGTGTTTTTACTCGACTAGCCTGCGGGATGCATTCTCTCGCACGTGTTTTTACTCGACTAGCCTGCGGGATGCATCCTCTCGCACGTGTTTTTGCTCGACTAGCCATGCGCATCCCACAAAACCTGCGCATGCGCATCCCACAAAAACTCGCACGTGTTTTTACTCTACTAGCCTGCGGGATGCATCCTCTCGCACGTGTTTTTACTCGACTTGCCTGCGGGATGCATCCTCTCGCACGTGTTTTTGCTCGACTAGCCTGCGGGATGCATCCTCTCGCACGTGTTTTTACTCGACTACCCTGCGGGATGCATCCTCTCGCACGTGTTTTTGCTCGACTAGCCATGAGCATCCCAAAAAACCTGCGCATGCGCATCCCACAAAACCTGCGCATGCGCATCCCACAAAACCTCGCACGTGTTTTTACTCGTCTAGCCTGCAGGATGCATCCTCTCGCACGTGTTTTTACTCGACTAGCCTGCGGGATGCATCCTCTCGCACGTGTTTTTGCTCGACTAGCCATGCGCATCCCAAAAAACCTGCGCATGCGCATCCCAAAAAACCTGCGCATGCGCATCCCAAAAAACCTGCGCATGCGCATCCCACAAAACCTGCGCATGCGCATCCCACAAAACCTGCGCATGCGCATCCCACAAAACCTGCGCATGCGCATCCCACAAAACCTCGCACGTGTTTTTACTCGACTGGCCTGCGGGATGCATCTTCTCGCACGTGTTTTTACTCGACTAGCCTGCGGGATGCATCCTCTCGCACGTGTTTTTACTCGACTAGCCTGCGGGATGCATCCTCTCGCACGTGTTTTTACTCGACTAGCCTGCGGGATGCATCCTCTCGCACGTGTTTTTACTCGACTAGCCTGCGGGATGCATCCTCTCGCACGTGTTTTTGCTCGACTAGCCATGCGCATCCCAAAAAACCTGCGCATGCGCATCCCAAAAAACCTGCGCATGCGCATCCCAAAAAACCTGCGCATGCGCATCCCAAAAAACCTGCGCATGCGCATCCCACAAAACCTGCGCATGCGCATCCCACAAAACCTCGCACGTGTTTTTACTCGACTAGCCTGCGGGATGCATCCTCTCGCACGTGTTTTTACTCGACTAGCCTGCGGGATGCATCCTCTCGCACGTGTTTTTACTCGACTAGCCTGCGGGATGCATCCTCTCGCACGTGTTTTTGCTGGACTAGCCTGCGGGATGCATCCTCTCGCACGTGTTTTTGCTCGACTAGGCATGCGCATCCCAAAAAACCTGCGCATGAGCATCCCGCAAAACCTGCGCATGCGCATCCCACAAAACCTGGCACGTGTTTTTACTCGACTAGCCTGCGGGATGCATCCTCTCGCACGTGTTTTTACTCGACTAGCCTGCGGGATGCATCCTCTCGCACGTGTTTTTACTCGACTAGCCTGCGGGATGCATTCTCTCGCACGTGTTTTTACTCGACTAGCCTGCGGGATGCATCCTCTCGCACGTGTTTTTGCTCGACTAGCCATGCGCATCCCACAAAACCTGCGCATGCGCATTCCACAAAACCTCGCACGTGTTTTTACTCGACTAGCCTGCGGGATGCATTCTCTCGCACGTGTTTTTGCTCGACCAGCCTGCGGGATGCATCCTCTCGCACGTGTTTTTGCTCGACTAGCCTGCGGGATGCATCCTCTCGCACGTGTTTGTGCTCGACTAGCCTGCGGGATGCATCCTCTCGCACGTGTTTTTACTCGACTACCCTGCGGGATGCATCCTTTCGCACGTGTTTTTACTCGACTAGCTTGCGGGATGCATCCTCTTGCACGTGTTTTTACTCGACTAGCCTGCGGGATGCATCCTCTCGCAGTGTTTTTACTCGACTACCCTGCGGGATGCATCCTCTCGCACGTGTTTTTGCTCGACTAGCCATGCGCATCCCAAAAAACCTGCGCATGCGCATCCCACAAAACCTGCGCATGCGCATCCCACAAAACCTCGCACGTGTTTTTACTTGACTAGCCTGCGGGATGCATCCTCTCGCACGTGTTTTTACTCGACTAGCCTGCGGGATGCATCCTCTCGCACGTGTTTTTACTCGACTACCCTGCGGGATGCATCCTCTCGCACGTGTTTTTGCTCGACTAGCCATGCGCATCCCAAAAAACCTGCGCATGCGCATCCCACAAAACCTCGCACGTGTTTTTACCCGACTAGCCTGCGGGATGCATCCTCTCGCACGTGTTTTTACTCGACTAGCCTGCGGGATGCATCCTCTCGCACGTGTTTTTACTCGACTAGCCTGCGGGATGCATCCTCTCGCACGTGTTTTTACTCGACTAGCCTGCGGGATGCATTCTCTCGCACGTGTTTTTACTCGACTAGCCTGCGGGATGCATCCTCTCGCACGTGTTTTTGCTCGACTAGCCATGCGCATCCCACAAAACCTGCGCATGCGCATTCCACAAAACCTCGCACGTGTTTTTACTCGACTAGCCTGCGGGATGCATTCTCTCGCACGTGTTTTTGCTCGACCAGCCTGCGGGATGCATCCTCTCGCACGTGTTTTTGCTCGACTAGCCTGCGGGATGCATCCTCTCGCACGTGTTTGTGCTCGACTAGCCTGCGGGATGCATCCTCTCGCACGTGTTTTTACTCGACTACCCTGCGGGATGCATCCTTTCGCACGTGTTTTTACTCGACTAGCTTGCGGGATGCATCCTCTTGCACGTGTTTTTACTCGACTAGCCTGCGGGATGCATCCTCTCGCAGTGTTTTTACTCGACTACCCTGCGGGATGCATCCTCTCGCACGTGTTTTTGCTCGACTAGCCATGCGCATCCCAAAAAACCTGCGCATGCGCATCCCACAAAACCTGCGCATGCGCATCCCACAAAACCTCGCACGTGTTTTTACTTGACTAGCCTGCGGGATGCATCCTCTCGCACGTGTTTTTACTCGACTAGCCTGCGGGATGCATCCTCTCGCACGTGTTTTTACTCGACTACCCTGCGGGATGCATCCTCTCGCACGTGTTTTTGCTCGACTAGCCATGCGCATCCCAAAAAACCTGCGCATGCGCATCCCACAAAACCTCGCACGTGTTTTTACCCGACTAGCCTGCGGGATGCATCCTCTCGCACGTGTTTTTACTCGACTAGCCTGCGGGATGCATCCTCTCGCACGTGTTTTTACTCGACTAGCCTGCAGGATGCATCCTCTCGCACGTGTTTTTACTCGACTAGCATGCGGGATGCATCCTCTCGCACGTGTTTTTACTCGACTAGCCTGCGGGATGCATCCTCTTGCACGTGTTTTTACTCGACTAGCCTGCGGGATGCATCCTCTCGCACGTGTTTTTACTCGACTACCCTGCGGGATGCATCCTCTCGCACGTGTTTTTGCTCGACTAGCCATGCGCATCCCAAAAAACCTGCGCATGCGCATCCCAAAAAACCTGCGCATGCGCATCCCACAAAACCTGCGCATGCGCATCCCACAAAACCTCGCACGTGTTTTTACTCGACTAGCCTGCGGGATGCATCCTCTCGCACGTGTTTTTACTCGACTAGCCTGCGGGATGCATCCTCTCGCACGTGTTTTTACTCGACTAGCCTGCGGGATGCATCCTCTCGCACGTGTTTTTACTCGACTAGCCTGCGGGATGCATCCTCTCGCACGTGTTTTTGCTGGACTAGCCTGCGGGATGCATCCTCCCGCACGTGTTTTTGCTCGACTAGGCATGCGCATCCTAAAAAACCTGCGCATGAGCATCCCGCAAAACCTGCGCATGCGCATCCCACAAAACCTGGCACGTGTTTTTACTCGACTAGCCTGCGGGATGCATCCTCTCGCACGTGTTTTTACTCGACTAGCCTGGGGGATGCATCCTCTCGCACGTGTTTTTACTCGACTAGCCTGCGGGATGCATTCTCTCGCACGTGTTTTTACTCGACTAGCCTGCGGGATGCATCCTCTCGCACGTGTTTTTGCTCGACATACATGCGCATCCCACAAAACCTCGCACGTGTTTTTACTCGACTAGCCTGCGGGATGCATTCTCTCGCACGTGTTTTTGCTCGACCAGCCTGCGGGATGCATCCTCTCGCACGTGTTTTTGCTCGACTAGCCTGCGGGATGCATCCTCTCGCACGTGTTTGTGCTCGACTAGCCTGCGGGATGCATCCTCTCGCACGTGTTTTTACTCGACTACCCTGCGGGATGCATCCTCTCGCACGTGTTTTTGCTCGACTAGCCATGCGCATCCCAAAAAACCTGCGCATGCGCATCCCACAAAACCTGCGCATGCGCATCCCACAAAACCTGCGCATGCGCATCCCACAAAACCTCGCACGTGTTTTTACTCGACTAGCCTGCGGGATGCATCCTCTCGCACGTGTTTTTACTCGACTAGCCTGCGGGATGCATCCTCCCGCACGTGTTTTTGCTGGACTAGCCTGCGGGATGCATCCTCTCGCACGTGTTTTTGCTCGACTAGGCATGCGCATCCCAAAAAACCTGCGCATGAGCATCCCGCAAAACCTGCGCATGCGCATCCCACAAAACCTGGCACGTGTTTTTACTCGACTAGCCTGCGGGATGCATCCTCTCGCACGTGTTTTTACTCGACTAGCCTGCGGGATGCATCCTCTCGCACGTGTTTTTACTCGACTAGCCTGCGGGATGCATTCTCTCGCACGTGTTTTTACTCGACTAGCCTGCGGGATGCATCCTCTCGCACGTGTTTTTGCTCGACTAGCCATGCGCATCCCACAAAACCTGCGCATGCGCATCCCACAAAAACTCGCACGTGTTTTTACTCGACTAGCCTGCGGGATGCATCCTCTCGCACGTGTTTTTACTCGACTAGTCTGCGGGATGCATCCTCTCGCACGTGTTTTTGCTCGACTAGCCTGCGGGATGCATCCTCTCGCACGTGTTTTTACTCGACTACCCTGCGGGATGCATCCTCTCGCACGTGTTTTTGCTCGACTAGCCATGCGCATCCCAAAAAACCTGCGCATGCGTATCCCACAAAACCTCGCACGTGTTTTTACTCGACTAGCCTGCGGGATGCATCCTCTCGCACGTGTTTTTACTCGACTTGCCTGCGGGATGCATCCTCTCGCACGTGTTTTTGCTCGACTAGCCTGCGGGATGCATCCTCTCGCACGTGTTTTTACTCGACTACCCTGCGGGATGCATCCTCTCGCACGTGTTTTTGCTCGACTAGCCATGCGCATCCCAAAAAACCTGCGCATGCGCATCCCACAAAACCTGCGCATGCGCATCCCACAAAACCTCGCACGTGTTTTTACTCGTCTAGCCTGCAGGATGCATCCTCTCGCACGTGTTTTTGCTGGACTAGCCTGCGGGATGCATCCTCTCGCACGTGTTTTTGCTCGACTAGGCATGCGCATCCCAAAAAACCTGCGCATGAGCATCCCGCAAAACCTGCGCATGCGCATCCCACAAAACCTGGCACGTGTTTTTACTCGACTAGCCTGCGGGATGCATCCTCTCGCACGTGTTTTTACTCGACTAGCCTGCGGGATGCATCCTCTCGCACGTGTTTTTACTCGACTATCCTGCGGGATGCATTCTCTCGCACGTGTTTTTACTCGACTAGCCTGCGGGATGCATTATCTCGCACGTGTTTTTGCTCGACTAGCCATGCGCATCCCACAAAATCTGTGCATGCGCATCCCACAAAACCTCGCACGTGTTTTTACTCGACTAGCCTGCGGGATGCATCCTCTCGCACGTGTTTTTACTCGACTAGCCTGCGGGATGCATCCTCTCGCACGTGTTTTTGCTCGACTAGCCTGCGGGATGCATCCTCTCGCACGTGTTTGTGCTCGACTAGCCTGCGGGATGCATCCTCTCGCACGTGTTTTTACTCGACTACCCTGCGGGATGCATCCTCTCGCACGTGTTTTTACTCGACTACCCTGCGGGATGCATCCTCTCGCACGTGTTTTTGCTCGACTAGCCATGCGCATCCCAAAAAACCTGCGCATGCGCATCCCACAAAACCTGCGCATGCGCATCCCACAAAACCTCGCACGTGTTTTTACTCGACTAGCCTGCGGGATGCATCCTCTCGCACGTGTTTTTACTCGACTACCCTGCGGGATGCATCCTCGCACGTGTTTTTGCTCGACTAGCCATGCGCATCCCAAAAAACCTGCGCATGCGCATCCCACAAAACCTGCGCATGCGCATCCCACAAAACCTGCGCATGCGCATCCCACAAAACCTCGCACGTGTTTTTACTCGACTAGCCTGCGGGATGCATCCTCTCGCACGTGTTTTTACTCGACTAGCCTGCGGGATGCATCCTCTCGCACGTGTTTTTGCTCGACTAGCCTGCGGGATGCATCCTCTCGCACGTGTTTTTACTCGACTACCCTGCGGGATGCATCCTCTCGCACGTGTTTTTGCTCGACTAGCCATGCGCATCCCAAAAAACCTGCGCATGCGCATCCCACAAAACCTGCGCATGCGCATCCCACAAAACCTCGCACGTGTTTTTACTCGACTAGCCTGCGGGATGCATCCTCTCGCACGTGTTTTTACTCGACTTGCCTGCGGGATGCATCCTCTCGCACGTGTTTTTGCTCGACTAGCCTGCGGGATGCATCCTCTCGCACGTGTTTTTACTCGACTACCCTGCGGGATGCATCCTCTCGCACGTGTTTTTGCTCGACTAGCCATGCGCATCCCAAAAAACCTGCGCATGCGCATCCCACAATACCTGCGCATGCGCATCCCACAAAACCTCGCACGTGTTTTTACTCGTCTAGCCTGCAGGATGCATCCTCTCGCACGTGTTTTTACTCGACTAGCCTGCGGGATGCATCCTCTCGCACGTGTTTTTGCTCGACTAGCCATGCGCATCCCAAAAAACCTGCGCATGCGCATCCCACAAAACCTGCGCATGCGCATCCCACAAAACCTGCGCATGCGCATCCCACAAAACCTCGCACGTGTTTTTACTCGACTAGCCTGCGGGATGCATCCTCTCGCACGTGTTTTTACCCGACTAGCCTGCGGGATGCATCCTCTCGCACGTGTTTTTACTCGACTAGCCTGCGGGATGCATCCTCTCGCACGTGTTTTTACTCGACTAGCCTGCAGGATGCATCCTCTCGCACGTGTTTTTACTCGACTAGCCTGCGGGATGCATCCTCTCGCACGTGTTTTTGCTCGACCAGCCATGCGCATCCCAAAAAACCTGCGCATGCGCATCCCACAAAACCTCGCACGTGTTTATACTCGACTAGCCTGCGGGATGCATCCTCTCGCACGTGTTTTTACTCGACTTGCCTGCGGGATGCATCCTCTCGCACGTGTTTTTGCTCGACTAGCCTGCGGGATGCATCCTCTCGCACGTGTTTTTACTCGACTACCCTGCGGGATGCATCCTCTCGCACGTGTTTTTGCTCGACTAGCCATGCGCATCCCAAAAAACCTGCGCATGCGCATCCCACAAAACCTCGCACGTGTTTTTACTCGTCTAGCCTGCAGGATGCATCCTCTCGCACGTGTTTTTACTCGACTAGCCTGCGGGATGCATCCTCTCGCACGTGTTTTTGCTCGACTAGCCATGCGCATCCCAAAAAACATGCGCATGCGCCTCCCAAAAAACCTGCGCATGCGCATCCCACAAAACCTGCGCATGCGCATACCACAAAACCTGCGCATGCGCATCCCACAAAACCTCGCACGTGTTTTTACTCGACTGGCCTGCGGGATGCATCTTCTCGCACGTGTTTTTACTCGACTAGCCTGCGGGATCCATCCTCTCGCACGTGTTTTTACTCGACTAGCCTGCGGGATGCATCCTCTCGCACGTGTTTTTACTCGACTAGCCTGCGGAATGCATCCTCTCGCACGTGTTTTTGCTCGACTAGCCTGCGGGACGCATCCTCTCGCACGTGTTTTTACTCGACTAGCCTGCGGGATGCATCCTCTCGCACGTGTTTTTACTCGACTAGCCTGCGGGATGCATCCTCTCGCACGTGTTTTTGCTCGACTAGGCATGCGCATCCCAAAAAACCTGCGCATGCGCATCCCACAAAACCTGCGCATGCGCATCCCACAAAACCTCGCACGTGTTTTTACTCGACTAGCCTGCGGGATGCATCCTCTCGCACGTGTTTTTACTCGACTTGCCTGCGGGATGCATCATCTCGCACGTGTTTTTGCTCGACTAGCCATGCGCATCCCAAAAAACCTGCGCATGCGCATCCCACAAAACCTGCGCATGCGCATCCCACAAAACCTGCGCATGCGCATCCCACAAAACCTCGCACGTGTTTTTACTCGACTAGCCTGCGGGATGCATCCTCTCGCACGTGTTTTTACTCGACTAGCCTGCGGGATGCATCCTCTCGCACGTGTTTTTGCTCGACTATCCTGCGGGATGCATCCTCTCGCACGTGTTTTTACTCGACTAGCCTGCGGGATGCATCCTCTCGCACGTGTTTTTGCTCGACTAGCCATGCGCATCCCAAAAAACCTGCGCATGCGCATCCCACAAAACCTGCGCATGCGCATCCCACAAAACCTCGCACGTGTTTTTACTCGACTAGCCTGCGGGATGCATCCTCTCGCACGTGTTTTTACTCGACTAGCCTGCGGGATGCATCCTCTCGCACGTGTTTTTGCTCGACTAGCCATGCGCATCCCATAAAACCTGCGCATGCGCATCCCACAAAACCTGCGCATGCGCATCCCACAAAACCTCCGCATGCGCATCCCACAAAACCTGCGCATGCGCATCCCACAAAACCTCGCACGTGTTTTTACTCGACTAGCCTGCGGGATGCATCCTCTCGCACGTGTTTTTACTCGACTAGCCTGCGGGATGCATCCTCTCGCACGTTTTTACTCGACTAGCCTGCGGGATGCATCCTCTCGCACGTGTTTTTACTCGTCTAGCCTGCAGGATGCATCCTCTCGCACGTGTTTTTACTCGACTAGCCTGCGGGATGATTCCTCTCGCACGTGTTTTTACTCGACTAGCCTGCGGGATGCATCCTCTCGCACGTGTTTTTGCTCGACTAGCCTGCGGGATGCATCCTCTCGCACGTGTTTTTACTCGACTACCCTGCGGGATGCATCCTCTCGCACGTGTTTTTGCTCGACTAGCCATGCGCATCCCAAAAAACCTGCGCATGCGCATCCCACAAAACCTGCGCATGCGCATCCCACAAAACCTCGCACGTGTTTTTACTCGACTGGCCTGCGGGATGCATCTTCTCGCACGTGTTTTTACTCGACTAGCCTGCGGGATCCATCCTCTCGCACGTGTTTTTACTCGACTAGCCTGCGGGATGCATCCTCTCGCACGTGTTTTTACTCGACTAGCCTGCGGGATGCATCCTCTCGCACGTGTTTTTGCTCGACTAGCCTGCGGGACGCATCCTCTCGCACGTGTTTTTACTCGACTAGCCTGCGGGATGCATCCTCTCGCACGTGTTTTTACTCGACTAGCCTGCGGGAAGCATCCTCTTGCACGTGTTTTTACTCGACTAGCCTGCGGGATGCATCCTCTCGCACGTGTTTTTACTCGACTACCCTGCGGGATGCATCCTCTCGCACGTGTTTTTGCTCGACTAGCCATGCGCATCCCAAAAAACCTGCGCATGCGCATCCCACAAAACCTGCGCATGCGCATCCCACAAAACCTCGCACGTGTTTTTACTCGACTAGCCTGCGGGATGCATCCTCTCGCACGTGTTTTTACTCGACTACCCTGCGGGATGCATCCTCGCACGTGTTTTTGCTCGACTAGCCATGCGCATCCCAAAAAACCTGCGCATGCGCATCCCACAAAACCTGCGCATGCGCATCCCACAAAACCTGCGCATGCGCATCCCACAAAACCTCGCACGTGTTTTTACTCGACTAGCCTGCGGGATGCATCCTCTCGCACGTGTTTTTACTCGACTAGCCTGCGGGATGCATCCTCTCGCACGTGTTTTTGCTCGACTAGCCTGCGGGATGCATCCTCTCGCACGTGTTTTTACTCGACTACCCTGCGGGATGCATCCTCTCGCACGTGTTTTTGCTCGACTAGCCATGCGCATCCCAAAAAACCTGCGCATGCGCATCCCACAAAACCTGCGCATGCGCATCCCACAAAACCTCGCACGTGTTTTTACTCGACTAGCCTGCGGGATGCATCCTCTCGCACGTGTTTTTACTCGACTTGCCTGCGGGATGCATCCTCTCGCACGTGTTTTTGCTCGACTAGCCTGCGGGATGCATCCTCTCGCACGTGTTTTTACTCGACTACCCTGCGGGATGCATCCTCTCGCACGTGTTTTTGCTCGACTAGCCATGCGCATCCCAAAAAACCTGCGCATGCGCATCCCACAATACCTGCGCATGCGCATCCCACAAAACCTCGCACGTGTTTTTACTCGTCTAGCCTGCAGGATGCATCCTCTCGCACGTGTTTTTACTCGACTAGCCTGCGGGATGCATCCTCTCGCACGTGTTTTTGCTCGACTAGCCATGCGCATCCCAAAAAACCTGCGCATGCGCATCCCACAAAACCTGCGCATGCGCATCCCACAAAACCTGCGCATGCGCATCCCACAAAACCTCGCACGTGTTTTTACTCGACTAGCCTGCGGGATGCATCCTCTCGCACGTGTTTTTACCCGACTAGCCTGCGGGATGCATCCTCTCGCACGTGTTTTTACTCGACTAGCCTGCGGGATGCATCCTCTCGCACGTGTTTTTACTCGACTAGCCTGCAGGATGCATCCTCTCGCACGTGTTTTTACTCGACTAGCCTGCGGGATGCATCCTCTCGCACGTGTTTTTGCTCGACCAGCCATGCGCATCCCAAAAAACCTGCGCATGCGCATCCCACAAAACCTGCGCATGCGCATCCCACAAAACCTCGCACGTGTTTATACTCGACTAGCCTGCGGGATGCATCCTCTCGCACGTGTTTTTACTCGACTTGCCTGCGGGATGCATCCTCTCGCACGTGTTTTTGCTCGACTAGCCTGCGGGATGCATCCTCTCGCACGTGTTTTTACTCGACTACCCTGCGGGATGCATCCTCTCGCACGTGTTTTTGCTCGACTAGCCATGCGCATCCCAAAAAACCTGCGCATGCGCATCCCACAAAACCTCGCACGTGTTTTTACTCGTCTAGCCTGCAGGATGCATCCTCTCGCACGTGTTTTTACTCGACTAGCCTGCGGGATGCATCCTCTCGCACGTGTTTTTGCTCGACTAGCCATGCGCATCCCAAAAAACATGCGCATGCGCCTCCCAAAAAACCTGCGCATGCGCATCCCACAAAACCTGCGCATGCGCATACCACAAAACCTGCGCATGCGCATCCCACAAAACCTCGCACGTGTTTTTACTCGACTGGCCTGCGGGATGCATCTTCTCGCACGTGTTTTTACTCGACTAGCCTGCGGGATCCATCCTCTCGCACGTGTTTTTACTCGACTAGCCTGCGGGATGCATCCTCTCGCACGTGTTTTTACTCGACTAGCCTGCGGGATGCATCCTCTCGCACGTGTTTTTGCTCGACTAGCCTGCGGGACGCATCCTCTCGCACGTGTTTTTACTCGACTAGCCTGCGGGATGCATCCTCTCGCACGTGTTTTTACTCGACTAGCCTGCGGGAAGCATCCTCTTGCACGTGTTTTTACTCGACTAGCCTGCGGGATGCATCCTCTCGCACGTGTTTTTGCTCGACTAGCCTGCGGGATGCATCCTCTCGCACGTGTTTTTGCTCGACTATGCATGCGCATCCCAAAAAACCTGCGCATGCGCATCCCACAAAACCTGCGCATGCGCATCCCACAAAACCTCGCACGTGTTTTTACTCGACTAGCCTGCGGGATGCATCCTCTCGCACGTGTTTTTACTCGACTTGCCTGCGGGATGCATCCTCTCGCACGTGTTTTTGCTCGACTAGCCATGCGCATCCCAAAAAACCTGCGCATGCGCATCCCACAAAACCTGCGCATGCGCATCCCACAAAACCTGCGCATGCGCATCCCACAAAACCTCGCACGTGTTTTTACTCGACTAGCCTGCGGGATGCATCCTCTCGCACGTGTTTTTACTCGACTAGCCTGCGGGATGCATCCTCTCGCACGTGTTTTTGCTCGACTATCCTGCGGGATGCATCCTCTCGCACGTGTTTTTACTCGACTAGCCTGCGGGATGCATCCTCTCGCACGTGTTTTTGCTCGACTAGCCATGCGCATCCCAAAAAACCTGCGCATGCGCATCCCACAAAACCTGCGCATGCGCATCCCACAAAACCTCGCACGTGTTTTTACTCGACTAGCCTGCGGGATGCATCCTCTCGCACGTGTTTTTACTCGACTAGCCTGCGGGATGCATCCTCTCGCACGTGTTTTTGCTCGACTAGCCATGCGCATCCCATAAAACCTGCGCATGCGCATCCCACAAAACCTGCGCATGCGCATCCCACAAAACCTCGCACGTGTTTTTACTCGACTAGCCTGCGGGATGCATCCTCTCGCACGTGTTTTTACTCGACTAGCCTGCGGGATGCATCCTCTCGCACGTTTTTACTCGACTAGCCTGCGGGATGCATCCTCTCGCACGTGTTTTTACTCGTCTAGCCTGCAGGATGCATCCTCTCGCACGTGTTTTTACTCGACTAGCCTGCGGGATGATTCCTCTCGCACGTGTTTTTACTCGACTAGCCTGCGGGATGCATCCTCTCGCACGTGTTTTTGCTCGACTAGCCTGCGGGATGCATCCTCTCGCACGTGTTTTTACTCGACTACCCTGCGGGATGCATCCTCTCGCACGTGTTTTTGCTCGACTAGCCATGCGCATCCCAAAAAACCTGCGCATGCGCATCCCACAAAACCTCGCACGTGTTTTTACTCGACTGGCCTGCGGGATGCATCTTCTCGCACGTGTTTTTACTCGACTAGCCTGCGGGATCCATCCTCTCGCACGAGTTTTTACTCGACTAGCCTGCGGGATGCATCCTCTCGCACGCGTTTTTACTCGACTAGCCTGCGGGATGCATCCTCTCGCACGTGTTTTTGCTCGACTAGCCTGCGGGACGCATCCTCTCGCACGTGTTTTTACTCGACTAGCCTGCGGGATGCATCCTCTCGCACGTGTTTTTACTCGACTAGCCTGCGGGAAGCATCCTCTTGCACGTGTTTTTACTCGACTAGCCTGCGGGATGCATCCTCTCGCACGTGTTTTTGCTCGACTAGCCTGCGGGATGCATCCTCTCGCACGTGTTTTTGCTCGACTAGGCATGCGCATCCCAAAAAACCTGCGCATGCGCATCCCACAAAACCTGCGCATGCGCATCCCACAAAACCTCGCACGTGTTTTTACCCGACTAGCCTGCGGGATGCATCCTCTCGCACGTGTTTTTACTCGACTAGCCTGCGGGATGCATCCTTTCGCACGTGTTTTTACTCGACTAGCCTGCAGGATGCATCCTCTCGCACGTGTTTTTACTCGACTAGCATGCGGGATGCATCCTCTCGCACGTGTTTTTACTCGACTAGCCTGCGGGATGCATCCTCTTGCACGTGTTATTACTCGACTAGCCTGCGGGATGCATCCTCTCGCACGTGTTTTTACTCGACTACCCTGCGGGATGCATCCTCTCGCACGCGTTTTTACTCGACTAGCCTGCGGGATGCATCCTCTCGCACGTGTTTTTACTCGACTACCCTGCGGGATGCATCCTCTCGCACGTGTTTTTGCTCGACTAGCCATGCGCATCCCAAAAAACCTGCGCATGCGCATCCCACAAAACCTGCGCATGCGCATCCCACAAAACCTCGCACGTGTTTTTACTCGACTAGCCTGCGGGATGCATCCTCTCGCACGTGTTTTTACTCGACTACCCTGCGGGATGCATCCTCGCACGTGTTTTTGCTCGACTAGCCATGCGCATCCCAAAAAACCTGCGCATGCGCATCCCACAAAACCTGCGCATGCGCATCCCACAAAACCTGCGCATGCGCATCCCACAAAACCTCGCACGTGTTTTTACTCGACTAGCCTGCGGGATGCATCCTCTCGCACGTGTTTTTACTCGACTAGCCTGCGGGATGCATCCTCTCGCACGTGTTTTTGCTCGACTAGCCTGCGGGATGCATCCTCTCGCACGTGTTTTTACTCGACTACCCTGCGGGATGCATCCTCTCGCACGTGTTTTTGCTCGACTAGCCATGCGCATCCCAAAAAACCTGCGCATGCGCATCCCACAAAACCTGCGCATGCGCATCCCACAAAACCTCGCACGTGTTTTTACTCGACTAGCCTGCGGGATGCATCCTCTCGCACGTGTTTTTACTCGACTTGCCTGCGGGATGCATCCTCTCGCACGTGTTTTTGCTCGACTAGCCTGCGGGATGCATCCTGTCGCACGTGTTTTTACTCGACTACCCTGCGGGATGCATCCTCTCGCACGTGTTTTTGCTCGACTAGCCATGCGCATCCCAAAAAACCTGCGCATGCGCATCCCACAAAACCTGCGCATGCGCATCCCACAAAACCTGCGCATGCGCATCCCACAAAACCTCGCACGTGTTTTTACTCGACTAGCCTGCGGGATGCATCCTCTCGCACGTGTTTTTACCCGACTAGCCTGCGGGATGCATCCTCTCGCACGTGTTTTTACTCGACTAGCCTGCGGGATGCATCCTCTCGCACGTGTTTTTACTCGACTAGCCTGCAGGATGCATCCTCTCGCACGTGTTTTTACTCGACTAGCCTGCGGGATGCATCCTCCCGCACGTGTTTTTGCTCGACCAGCCATGCGCATCCCAAAAAACCTGCGCATGCGCATCCCACAAAACCTGCGCATGCGCATCCCACAAAACCTCGCACGTGTTTTTACTCGACTAGCCTGCGGGATGCATCCTCTCGCACGTGTTTTTACTCGACTTGCCTGCGGGATGCATCCTCTCGCACGGGTTTTTGCTCGACTAGCCTGCGGGATGCATCCTCTCGCACGTGTTTTTACTCGACTACCCTGCGGGATGCATCCTCTCGCACGTGTTTTTGCTCGACTAGCCATGCGCATCCCAAAAAACCTGCGCATGCGCATCCCACAAAACCTCGCACGTGTTTTTACTCGTCTAGCCTGCAGGATGCATCCTCTCGCACGTGTTTTTACTCGACTAGCCTGCGGGATGCATCCTCTCGCACGTGTTTTTGCTCGACTAGCCATGCGCATCCCAAAAAACATGCGCATGCGCATCCCAAAAAACCTGCGCATGCGCATCCCACAAAACCTGCGCATGCGCATACCACAAAACCTGCGCATGCGCATCCCACAAAACCTCGCACGTGTTTTTACTCGACTGGCCTGCGGGATGCATCTTCTCGCACGTGTTATTACTCGACTAGCCTGCGGGATCCATCCTCTCGCACGTGTTTTTACTCGACTAGCCTGCGGGATGCATCCTCTCGCACGTGTTTTTACTCGACTAGCCTGCGGGATGCATCCTCTCGCACGTGTTTTTGCTCGACTAGCCTGCGGGACGCATCCTCTCGCACGTGTTTTTACTCGACTAGCCTGCGGGATGCATCCTCTCGCACGTGTTTTTACTCGACTAGCCTGCGGGAAGCATCCTCTTGCACGTGTTTTTACTCGACTAGCCTGCGGGATGCATCCTCTCGCACGTGTTTTTGCTCGACTAGCCTGCGGGATGCATCCTCTCGCACGTGTTTTTGCTCGACTAGGCATGCGCATCCCAAAAAACCTGCGCATGCGCATCCCACAAAACCTGCGCATGCGCATCCCACAAAACCTCGCACGTGTTTTTACTCGACTAGCCTGCGGGGTTCATCCTCTCGCACGTGTTTTTACTCGACTTGCCTACGGGATGCATCCTCTCGCACGTGTTTTTGCTCGACTAGCCATGCGCATCCCAAAAAACCTGCGCATGCGCATCCCACAAAACCTGCGCATGCGCATCCCACAAAACCTGCGCATGCGCATCCCACAAAACCTCGCACGTGTTTTTACTCGACTAGCCTGCGGGATGCATCCTCTCGCACGTGTTTTTACTCGACTAGCCTGCGGGATGCATCCTCTCGCACGTGTTTTTGCTCGACTATCCTGCGGGATGCATCCTCTCGCACGTGTTTTTACTCGACTAGCCTGCGGGATGCATCCTCTCGCACGTGTTTTTGCTCGACTAGCCATGCGCATCCCAAAAAACCTGCGCATGCGCATCCCACAAAACCTGCGCATGCGCATCCCACAAAACCTCGCACGTGTTTTTACTCGACTAGCCTGCGGGATGCATCCTCTCGCACGTGTTTTTACTCGACTAGCCTGCGGGATGCATCCTCTCGCACGTGTTTTTGCTCGACTAGCCATGCGCATCCCAAAAAACCTGCGCATGCGCATCCCACAAAACCTGCGCATGCGCATCCCACAAAACCTCGCACGTGTTTTTACTCGACTAGCCTGCGGGATGCATCCTCTCGCACGTGTTTTTACTCGACTAGCCTGCGGGATGCATCCTCTCGCACGTGTTTTTGCTCGACTAGCCTGCGGGATGCATCCTCTCGCACGTGTTTTTACTCGACTACCCTGCGGGATGCATCCTCTGGCACTTGTTTTTGCTCGACTAGCCATGCGCATCCCAAAAAACCTGCGCATGCGCATCCCACAAAACCTGCGCATGCGCATCCCACAAAACCTCGCACGTGTTTTTACTCGACTAGCCTGCGGGATGCATCCTCTCGCACGTGTTTTACTCGACTTGCCTGCGGGATGCATCCTCTCGCACGTGTTTTTGCTCGACTAGCCTGCGGGATGCATCCTCTCGCACGTGTTTTTACTCGACTACCCTGCGGGATGCATCCTCTCGCACGTGTTTTTGCTCGACTAGCCATGCGCATCCCAAAAAACCTGCGCATGCGCATCCCACAAAACCTGCGCATGCGCATCCCACAAAACCTGCGCATGCGCATCCCACAAAACCTCGCACGTGTTTTTACTCGACTAGCCTGCGGGATGCATCCTCTCGCACGTGTTTTTACCCGACTAGCCTGCGGGATGCATCCTCTCGCACGTGTTTTTACTCGACTAGCCTGCGGGATGCATCCTCTCGCACGTGTTTTTACTCGACTAGCCTGCAGGATGCATCCTCTCGCACGTGTTTTTACTCGACTAGCCTGCGGGATGCATCCTCTCGCACGCGTTTTTACTCGACTAGCCTGCGGGATGCATCCTCTCGCACGTGTTTTTGCTCGACTAGCCATGCGCATCCCAAAAAACCTGCGCATGCGCATCCCACAAAACCTCGCACGTGTTTTTACTCGACTAGCCTGCGGGATGCATCCTCTCGCACGTGTTTTTACTCGACTAGCCTGCGGGATGCATCCTCTCGCACGTGTTTTTGCTCGACTATCCTGCGGGATGCATCCTCTCGCACGTGTTTTTACTCGACTAGCCTGCGGGATGCATCCTCTCGCACGTGTTTTTGCTCGACTAGCCATGCGCATCCCAAAAAACCTGCGCATGCGCATCCCACAAAACCTGCGCATGCGCATCCCACAAAACCTCGCACGTGTTTTTACTCGACTAGCCTGCGGGATGCATCCTCTCGCACGTGTTTTTACTCGACTAGCCTGCGGGATGCATCCTCTCGCACGTGTTTTTGCTCGACTAGCCATGCGCATCCCATAAAACCTGCGCATGCGCATCCCACAAAACCTGCGCATGCGCATCCCACAAAACCTCGCACGTGTTTTTACTCGACTAGCCTGCGGGATGCATCCTCTCGCACGTGTTTTTACTCGACTAGCCTGCGGGATGCATCCTCTCGCACGTTTTTACTCGACTAGCCTGCGGGATGCATCCTCTCGCACGTGTTTTTACTCGTCTAGCCTGCAGGATGCATCCTCTCGCACGTGTTTTTACTCGACTAGCCTGCGGGATGATTCCTCTCGCACGTGTTTTTACTCGACTAGCCTGCGGGATGCATCCTCTCGCACGTGTTTTTGCTCGACTAGCCTGCGGGATGCATCCTCTCGCACGTGTTTTTACTCGACTACCCTGCGGGATGCATCCTCTCGCACGTGTTTTTGCTCGACTAGCCATGCGCATCCCAAAAAACCTGCGCATGCGCATCCCACAAAACCTGCGCATGCGCATCCCACAAAACCTCGCACGTGTTTTTACTCGACTGGCCTGCGGGATGCATCTTCTCGCACGTGTTTTTACTCGACTAGCCTGCGGGATCCATCCTCTCGCACGAGTTTTTACTCGACTAGCCTGCGGGATGCATCCTCTCGCACGCGTTTTTACTCGACTAGCCTGCGGGATGCATCCTCTCGCACGTGTTTTTGCTCGACTAGCCTGCGGGACGCATCCTCTCGCACGTGTTTTTACTCGACTAGCCTGCGGGATGCATCCTCTCGCACGTGTTTTTACTCGACTAGCCTGCGGGAAGCATCCTCTTGCACGTGTTTTTACTCGACTAGCCTGCGGGATGCATCCTCTCGCACGTGTTTTTGCTCGACTAGCCTGCGGGATGCATCCTCTCGCACGTGTTTTTGCTCGACTAGGCATGCGCATCCCAAAAAACCTGCGCATGCGCATCCCACAAAACCTGCGCATGCGCATCCCACAAAACCTCGCACGTGTTTTTACCCGACTAGCCTGCGGGATGCATCCTCTCGCACGTGTTTTTACTCGACTAGCCTGCGGGATGCATCCTTTCGCACGTGTTTTTACTCGACTAGCCTGCAGGATGCATCCTCTCGCACGTGTTTTTACTCGACTAGCATGCGGGATGCATCCTCTCGCACGTGTTTTTACTCGACTAGCCTGCGGGATGCATCCTCTTGCACGTGTTATTACTCGACTAGCCTGCGGGATGCATCCTCTCGCACGTGTTTTTACTCGACTACCCTGCGGGATGCATCCTCTCGCACGCGTTTTTACTCGACTAGCCTGCGGGATGCATCCTCTCGCACGTGTTTTTACTCGACTACCCTGCGGGATGCATCCTCTCGCACGTGTTTTTGCTCGACTAGCCATGCGCATCCCAAAAAACCTGCGCATGCGCATCCCACAAAACCTGCGCATGCGCATCCCACAAAACCTCGCACGTGTTTTTACTCGACTAGCCTGCGGGATGCATCCTCTCGCACGTGTTTTTACTCGACTACCCTGCGGGATGCATCCTCGCACGTGTTTTTGCTCGACTAGCCATGCGCATCCCAAAAAACCTGCGCATGCGCATCCCACAAAACCTGCGCATGCGCATCCCACAAAACCTGCGCATGCGCATCCCACAAAACCTCGCACGTGTTTTTACTCGACTAGCCTGCGGGATGCATCCTCTCGCACGTGTTTTTACTCGACTAGCCTGCGGGATGCATCCTCTCGCACGTGTTTTTGCTCGACTAGCCTGCGGGATGCATCCTCTCGCACGTGTTTTTACTCGACTACCCTGCGGGATGCATCCTCTCGCACGTGTTTTTGCTCGACTAGCCATGCGCATCCCAAAAAACCTGCGCATGCGCATCCCACAAAACCTGCGCATGCGCATCCCACAAAACCTGCGCATGCGCATCCCACAAAACCTCGCACGTGTTTTTACTCGACTAGCCTGCGGGATGCATCCTCTCGCACGTGTTTTTACTCGACTTGCCTGCGGGATGCATCCTCTCGCACGTGTTTTTGCTCGACTAGCCTGCGGGATGCATCCTGTCGCACGTGTTTTTACTCGACTACCCTGCGGGATGCATCCTCTCGCACGTGTTTTTGCTCGACTAGCCATGCGCATCCCAAAAAACCTGCGCATGCGCATCCCACAAAACCTGCGCATGCGCATCCCACAAAACCTGCGCATGCGCATCCCACAAAACCTCGCACGTGTTTTTACTCGACTAGCCTGCGGGATGCATCCTCTCGCACGTGTTTTTACCCGACTAGCCTGCGGGATGCATCCTCTCGCACGTGTTTTTACTCGACTAGCCTGCGGGATGCATCCTCTCGCACGTGTTTTTACTCGACTAGCCTGCAGGATGCATCCTCTCGCACGTGTTTTTACTCGACTAGCCTGCGGGATGCATCCTCCCGCACGTGTTTTTGCTCGACCAGCCATGCGCATCCCAAAAAACCTGCGCATGCGCATCCCACAAAACCTGCGCATGCGCATCCCACAAAACCTCGCACGTGTTTTTACTCGACTAGCCTGCGGGATGCATCCTCTCGCACGTGTTTTTACTCGACTTGCCTGCGGGATGCATCCTCTCGCACGGGTTTTTGCTCGACTAGCCTGCGGGATGCATCCTCTCGCACGTGTTTTTACTCGACTACCCTGCGGGATGCATCCTCTCGCACGTGTTTTTGCTCGACTAGCCATGCGCATCCCAAAAAACCTGCGCATGCGCATCCCACAAAACCTCGCACGTGTTTTTACTCGTCTAGCCTGCAGGATGCATCCTCTCGCACGTGTTTTTACTCGACTAGCCTGCGGGATGCATCCTCTCGCACGTGTTTTTGCTCGACTAGCCATGCGCATCCCAAAAAACATGCGCATGCGCATCCCAAAAAACCTGCGCATGCGCATCCCACAAAACCTGCGCATGCGCATACCACAAAACCTGCGCATGCGCATCCCACAAAACCTCGCACGTGTTTTTACTCGACTGGCCTGCGGGATGCATCTTCTCGCACGTGTTATTACTCGACTAGCCTGCGGGATCCATCCTCTCGCACGTGTTTTTACTCGACTAGCCTGCGGGATGCATCCTCTCGCACGTGTTTTTACTCGACTAGCCTGCGGGATGCATCCTCTCGCACGTGTTTTTGCTCGACTAGCCTGCGGGACGCATCCTCTCGCACGTGTTTTTACTCGACTAGCCTGCGGGATGCATCCTCTCGCACGTGTTTTTACTCGACTAGCCTGCGGGAAGCATCCTCTTGCACGTGTTTTTACTCGACTAGCCTGCGGGATGCATCCTCTCGCACGTGTTTTTGCTCGACTAGCCTGCGGGATGCATCCTCTCGCACGTGTTTTTGCT